>NW_012145856.1:491444-513306 GCF_000956105.1 Propithecus coquereli
GCTCAGGCTGGTTTCGAACTCCTGAGCTCAAACAATCCGCCCACCTCGGCCTCCCAGAGAGCTAGGATTACAGGCGTGAGCCACTGCACCCAGCCCACAGTGACTTTTATATTTGTCAGCTACTAAAAAATACATAACAACTTTTGTAGAGTTGGAAATTTTATATTTCACTTTTCCTCCCAGAATCTTATCCTAATATAATTTTGCTTGAAAGTCTTTTATTGATCCTTCACTCTCATATATCTCTGCAATAAACATAAATTTATAAATTACTTTTTAAAAATTAGAAAACATTTTAGTAATAGACTTTATATATATATATATATATGTATGTATTTTTTTCTTTTCAAAATTACTTCTCACCTGAGAAGTTAGACTTTACTTTTTAGTGCAGTTTTATGTTCACAGCAAAATTGAGCAGAAGGGACAGAGATAAATTATTAGTACTTTTTTAAATGTTCTGTAACAATTAAGCTTCACATTAAAATATGTTGTCATTTCCGATTATTATTAAAACCTAATTGATCAAAACATCATAATATACTCCAAAATTTGATAAAGTAAATATAACAAACAGTTATGGAAAATTTAACATTTTTCTCTGCCAATTAGTTCCATGATGTGATGGTTAATGTCACTTTGGCTAGGCTATGGTGCCCAGTTGCTTGGTCAAACATCAGTCTGTATGTTGGGGTAAATGTATTCTTAGATTTAATTAATGGTTAAATCTGTAGACTTTGAATAAAGCAGATTGCCTTCCAGAGTGGGGTGGGGGCTGCATTCAGTTAGTTGAAATTCTTAAGAGCAAAGACAGATTTCTTCTCAAGATTGCAAACATAGAAACCCTGCCTGAATTTCCTGCCTGCTGCCCTGCAGAATTCGAACTTGAGACTGCAACGTCTACTCTTACCTGAGTCTGCAGCCCACCAGCCTGCCCTACAAATTTCAGACTTGCCAATCACCACAATTGCATGAGCCAATTCTTTAAAAATCTCTGGGTAAACGGGTAGATAGATCTCCTATTGATTCTATTTCTCTGAAGAACTCTAATACAATAGATCAATATTATTTATTGCTAGAATGAGAGAGGGTTCAGCATCAATTCTGTTATTATCTCCATTGTTATAGATAGCATTGAAAAAAACCCTTTCTCACATAGTTAGGCATTTCATTCGCTCTTTCCCGAGTTATATGACAAAAACCACAGTAATATATGATCAAATCATTGTTAATGGTTTATCAGCTAGCAACTCAATTAAATCTGTCTTCAGTGTTGTTAAAATAAAAGAAATAGAAACCATTCAATGAAGAACATAATTTGCCACCAAGTGCTATTCACTCTTTCAGTTCCTGAGAAATACATAAAAAAGCTTTACAGAGTTACTAAATAATTACCAATTATATCTGTTACTCTTTCCCATAGAGGCACCTTGTTGAAGAAACCAGGCTAAAAGCTATTTTCAAATTGGTAATGGTGTATTTTATAAATTTTCCTAACATCTGCAAACAAAGTTCAATATATACATGCCAAATTTTATCTTTGTCCATGAGCTGAAATTTGCTGAAGCTGGATGATGCATACATGGGTTTCATTATATTATTCTTTGTAACTCTGAGTATATTTGTAATTTTCCAAAACAAGAAGTTAGGAAAAAGAGAGAGAGAAAAAAAACCCTGTTGTATTTAAAATCATGCTTAGGACAGCATTATTAATAATAGGCATATCAACAGTTTAGAGGATGACTTAATAGTTTGTTTTTTGTTATCTTTTGTTTTGTTTTGTTTTGTTTTGAGATGAATCTTGCTCTGTCACCCAGGCCAGAGTGCAGTGGCACAATCAGAGCTCACTGCAGCCTTGAACTCTTGGGCTCACGTGAATCTCCTGCCTCAGCCTCCCAAATAGCTGGGCAAGCCACCATTCCCAGCTAGGATGACTTAATTTTAATGGAATGACACTCATTTTTAAAACTTCAGGTTGTTACATCTTATTGTGCATTTAAAAGAATAGAAGAAAAGAAAATGAAAAGAAAAAAACAAAGAAAAAGCACTGGTAATTAAAGTTTACAAAAGTTATTTCCATAATAGTTATCAAGGGCATTGTTTAACAGTCAAATCCACCACAATGGCTCAGGTTCAGAGGTACAATGTCACTCTCCTGCCGAAGATCCATCAAAATCTTCCCATTGCCCTTAGGATAAAATCCAAACCCCGTGATAAGACTTTTACCAATACTGGGCCTTGCCCATTTTCTCCAGCCCACCTCTCACCAGGGACCACCCGTCCCACACTCTGCTCTCCTGCCATTAAAAGTGTTTCTGATTTTTCCAGGGAATTACACACTTGTGTGCTGGAACATTCGGAAGAACTTACTTGTAAATCCATTTGGGTTTAGTGCTTTCTTTGTGGGAAGATCTTCTTTAGTGGTTATGGATCATTCATGTTTTTATTCTCAGGTAATTTTTTTTAAAAAATTGAGGTGAAATTCACATAAGATTAACCATTTTAAAGTGTATGATTCAGGGGCATTTAGTATATTCACAGTGTTGTACAGCCATCACCGCTGTCTAGTTCTAAAATATTTTCATTGCCCTCAAAGGAGATCTCATACCCATTTGCAGTTACTCCCCATTTTCCCCTCTCCTCAGGACCCAGCAAACCACTAATCTGTTTTCTGACTTTATGGGTTTGCCCATTTTGGATATTTCATATAAATGGAATCATGCATGTGACCTTTTGTGTCTAGTGTCTTCCATTTAACGGGTTTTTGAGGTGCATCCACATTGTAGCATGTATCAGTTCTTCACTCCTTTTTAAAAACTGTGACAAAATATACATAACTTAAAATTTACAATTTAATCATAACTGCATTAAGTACATTCACATTGTCAGGTAAGCATCACCACTATTCATTTCCGGGACTTTTTCATCACCCCAAACTGAAACTCTATACCCATTAAACAATTACTTACCATTATCCCTTGGTAACCACTATTCTATTTTCTATCTCTATGAACTGGACTATTCTAGGTATCTCATATAAGCGGAATCATACAATGTTTGTCCTTTTGTTGTCTGGCTTATTTCACTTAGCATAATGTTTTCAAGGTTCAATCCGTGTTGTAGTATATTTCAAAATTCCCTTCATTTTCTTCATATATTTTCCACTATTTCTGGAGTTTAAAGTGCTTCTTGCAACTATAAATTGATGTTTTTCTTTAGTTTTGAAAAATTCTCAGCTGTTAACTCTTCAAATGTGTTTTTACAGCATTCTTGCTCTCCTTCCCTTCTGAAACTCCATATATACATGTATGTTAGATGCCATATGTATCCTTAATCTCTTTCCCATGTTTTTCCATCTTTTTATAACTTCTTGCTTTACTCTGGATTTTTGAACCTATCTCCTAGTTTATTAATTCTCTCTTCGGTTTATCTAATTTGTTGTTATATCCATCCTTTGAGTCCTTAGTTTCAGTTATTTTCAGTTCTAGAATTTTCATTTGCTTTCTTAAAAATAGCTTCCAGTAGTGTGCTGACTATCTCCCTCTTGTCTTTTATTTCACTGACTATATTGAGTATAGTTATCTTCAATCCTTATCTGTTAAGTCCATTATTCGGCACCTCCATGGGTCTATTTATTGTCTGTCATTTTCCCTTGGTTTTCAGTCTGCCTTATCTTTTCATATATTGGTTATTTTTGATTGAGAGCCAGATAGTAGACATAAAATAGCATAGAAATAATTTGAAGCCCAGGAAGATGTCTTCTTCTTAAAGAGAGGGTTTCCTTTATTTCTGGACTGCAGGGATTGAGATGATTTAATGCTGGGCTTCATTACTCAAGACAGCCAGTTTATTTCTGAGTTACTCTTACTCCTAGGACAGTGACTGTCTAAGTGTGGTTTTTCGACCCCTGGGAGTCCCTGAGTTACATTCAGGGGGCCACAAGGTCAAAACTGTTTTGATTTGAGTTTTTTTTCACTGAGTAGAGATCTGTGCCGATGATAATGGTGTTTTGACATATGTGCCTTAGCACAAATCAAGGCAATAGCACCAAAACTTGCAGTAAAAAGAAAACAAAAGTCAGTTTCATTTAAGAATGCCCTTGATGAGTAGTAAAAATTATTATTTTTATTAAATCTCAACTTCCCTTAATATTCTGTGTGGCAAGATGGAAAGTACACATACAACATTTCTGTTGTATGCTAAAGTATGACATCCACAGGAAAAAAAAGTGTGAGATTGTTTGATTTGTGCACTAAACTAGCTGTTTTTTTATGGAACGTTATGTTTATTTATTTATTTTTAAGACATAGGGTCTTGCTCTGTTGCCCTGGCTGGAGCACAGTGGCATGATCATAGCTCACTACAGCCTCAAACTCCTCGACTCACAAAATCCTCCCCTGCCTCAGCCTCCAGAGTAACCGGGCACTGTAGGCATGAGCCACCATGCTCAGGTAATTTTTTTCTATTTTTTGTAGTGATGGGGTCTCACTATATTGCCCAGGTTGGTCTTGAACTCTTGGCCTCAATCCATCCTCCCATCTTGGCCATCCAAAGTGCTGCCATTAGAGGAGTGAGCCCCTGTGCCCTCCTGGAACATTATTTTTACTTGAAAGAATTACTAGTAAGTAACTATGGTTTAAGGTTTTTCTGATAAGACTGGTGGTGATATTAACAAATAATGATTTTTGGATATCTTATAATGAAATGTTTCAACATTCGGAAGATTTGCATAACCCAGTGAACCAATATCTTCCAAATGAGCAATGAATGTTACAAAATCATGCATAGGTAAAAGATCAAAGTGCAAGATAGACCAATGAATTTTAAAGTACAAGAGTATGAAAAGTTCAGTGATATGATTTTAGAGTTCACATGGCAACAAATCTTCAAGAAACCACCATTTACTGAATTTCAGTGTAGTATAAAAGAAAAATCCTCACAGATTTGAAAAGGCTATTAAAATACTCTACCATTTTCTTTTTTTTTTTTTAAATGAAAATGAGTTTTATTCAGAAAGTATAGAAAATCCACTCCACAGACAGAGTAGAGCAGTGGTCCCCAACCTTTTTGGCCCCAGGGGCCGGTTTCATGGAAGATGATTTTTCCACAGATGGAGGTGGGGGAAGGAGGGAGGCAGAGCTCAGGCGGTGGTGTGAACTATGGGGAGCAGCGGTAAATACTGATGAAGCTCTCCTCACCCAGCTGCTCACCTCCTGCTGTGCGCCCCCCTTCCTAAATCTCAAGGAAGACAGTTTTTCCGGGGATGGAGGGGTCGGGGTCGGCAGGGGTCGGGGAGTGGAAGGCGGGGCTCTGTGGTTTGGTTTCTAACAGGCCACAGGCTGGTACTGGGGCTTGGGGACCACAGGAGTAAAGGCTAGTTCTTCCTGCGGTGGAGAACCCTCCCCACGGTTCCTTTAGCCACTCTATTTAAGCAACAGGTTAGTTATAGGCTAAACAAGAGAGAGAATGTTCATGTTATTTCTTGGAAAGGGGTGGTATTTTCCTAGAATTAGGGTGACTCCTCCTTCTGACTAAATACGATTAAACAGAAAGTGTCATGGCGTCAGGTACCTGATGGGAGTGGGAGGTTTTCTTAGAAACTTTTATAGTTACGAACTGTATAATGAAGTTGTAAGGTCAATAAGTGGTCAATTTCTCCGCCATCTTGGTTCTAACCTGTTGGAACTTGTCCTGCCTCTATCTAGTTTTGATCCGGGTAGTTTGAAACTTCGTTTTGAGACTTCCTGACTCAGGCAATGCCTGCAGCAATGCCCAAAGCAATGCTGGAAACAGTGTCTAAGCAATGCCGGAGCAATGTCCGAAGTGGTGCTTGCCAGTTCCCTGTCTCCAACGTCTTCTTACTGAGATGCCCTGAAATTCTCCGTGGTTCACGGTTGTTTAACTGCAGGTGGGTTCCTCGTGCTCTTTGGCTGGCTGAGGGCGGCGGGCACCTCAGCAGTGCTGACGGTGGACTTGGAGGAACCCAGCTTCAAGTTGGGGGCTGAGATCGAGCATCTGTGGAGCCTCTTTGTGCCAGCGCTGGACAAACCCGAGACCAACCTGCTCAGCCATCTGGACCGGTGCGTGTCTTTCATCACACAGGCCCACGCCAACGGGCGTCCGGTGTTGGTGCACCGGTGAGTGGTCGGAGCGGAGGGGAGGAGTGCCTCGCCTCGAATTCAGTCCGCCCCCGTCACCCCTTTTCCCCGAGGTCACCATGGGAGTACCCATTTTCTTTTTTTTCTTTAATTTTTTAAGCGGGGCGCGGAGAGGGGAGGGGAAAATGGGGAGTAACTGCAAATGGGTATGAGATCTCCTTTGAGGGTAATGAAAATGAAATGACAGTGAGGAAAGGGATTCAATTTTCTTTTCTTTTTTTCCCTTTTTGAGACATCTCACTCTGTTGCTCCGGGTAGAGTACAATGGCATCATCATAGCCCACTGCAACCTCAAACTCCTGGGCTCAAGGAATCCTCCTGTCTCAGCCTCCTGAGTAGCTGGGACTGCAGGCATGCGCCACTACACCTGGCTAATTTTTCTATTTTTAGTAGAGATGGGGGTCTTGCTCTTGCTCAGGCTGGTCCTGAACTCCTGAGATCAATCGATCCTCCCGTCTCGGCCTCCCAGAGTGCTGATGTTATAGGCATGAGTCACCGTGCCTGGCTCAAATACTCTACCATTTTCTACTTGCATATCTGTGTAAAGACAGATTTTCTTCATATATTTCAAGCAAAACTACATATCACAAACGCTTAAATGCAGAAGCAGATATGAGAATCCAGCTGTCTCTCATTAAGCTGGACATTAAAGAGAAACTGCAAAAATGTAAAATAATGCCACTCTTCTTGCTAATTTTTTGTTTAAGAAAATACAGCTATTTTTCATAAAACATTATTTTATATTAACATATAATGGGTTTATTATTCATATTTTTAAAATAAATACTTTTAAAATTCTTAGTTTTAAGTTTTGATGTGGTAAATATTGATAGATATAATCCATAGAAACAAAGGTTCTTTGGTATCCTAAATAATGTTTAAGATCATAAAGGAATTCTGGGACTAAAACGTCTGAGGACTGATGCCATAGGGTATATCCTTTCTGCATCCCACACGGAAGACTAGGGTAAATACCTCTTCCTTAGCAGGCCTGTTCCTGGAAACTGTCAGACACTGATGCTCCTCATCTCTCTGAACATTCCTTCTGTCCAGATCTTTGTTCTGTAAGTCTATATTGTCTTGGAAGCTCTCTGGTGCCCTCAAACAGACTTCTTAATAGTTTTTCAGTGGCAAGATTGGCCTGAAACAACATCAGCTGCTATTAAGAGAATTATTCTGTTCTGATGGCTTCTCAATCCTTTTTGCTGTTTTCAATTACCATAGGCCCCCCTTACACTCAGGGGACATGTTCCAAGACCCCCAGTGGATGCCTGAAACTGTGGATACTACTGAATTCTATATATGTTATTCGTGAATTTCTTTTTCCTTCTTCACAATTTCATAGACAGAAGATTTGTTTTTACCATAGATCTTAGCAACCTCAGCATACGATTTTTTTTCCTTCCTTATTAAGTTGAGAATTTTTACCTTTTCACTTAAAAGAAACACTTCACGGCTTTTCTTGTCACATCGAAACTGTCAGCATCACTACTCTTGTGTTGTGTGGCAATTATGAAGTAAAATAAGGGTTCCTTGAACACAAGCACTGCAATATTGCGACACTTCATCTGATCACCGAGATGGCTAAGTGACTAAAATAGCCAGGTAGCATATACAGCACAGATACAAAGGAGTAATTCACATCCCAGGTGGAATAGGGCAGGACAGTGTGATATTTCATCATACTACTCAGCGCATCTCACAATTTAAAACTTACGAATCATTTATTTCTCGAATTTTCCATATAATATTTTCAAATTGCTATTGGGCATGGGTAACTAAAACCATGGAAGGTGAGACTGTAGATAAGGGGGAAACTACTATATCTCTTTAATTTCTTTAAACATCTTAAATATATTTATGTTGCTTCTACAGCTTTCTCTGCTGATTCTTGATCTTAAAACCTCGTTTTCTCATGTGCGTTTCAATTGGGAACTCATATTTGTTGCAATACTACCAGTGGTAAACTTCTGAGGTCTCCGGAGAAGGTACATGTCTTTAGAAAGGATTTTTATTATTTTTCTTAAGACATCTTGAAGCATTGCCAGGTTTGGTCTACTTTATTTTTAAATTCATGTTGTAAAATTTCAAATATGTACAAAATTAGAAAGAATAGTATAGCATTCCATCTATCCATCACCCAGCTTCAATAATTGTCAACTCATGGCCATTCTAGTTTCCATTAATAACCTCTATCCACATCCCTCTCACATATCATTATGAGTAAATTCCAACATCTTATAATTGCATCCATAAACATTTCACTATGTACCTCTAATATGAATAGGTAAGTACTTTACTTATTCTTTCCTCCATGTTTTTTTTTTAGAGATGGGGTCTTGCGATATTGCCCAGGCTGGTCTCAAACTCCTTGCCTTAAGCGATCCTCTCACTTCAGCCTCCCAATATGCTGGGATTACAGACATGAACCACCACTCCCCAAGTGATAAGTACTTTTAAAAAAACCTAAAACTACAATACCATTATCATGCCTAAAATAATTGACATTAATTTCTTAATATCATCCAATATCCAGGCAGTGTTCAATTTCCAATTGTCTTATGAAAGTCATATTTTTTATAGTGTCTTTGTTTGAACCAAATAAGGTCTACATATTGCAATTGGTTGTTATGCATATTAAGCCCCTTAACTTGTAAGTTTTCCTTCCATCTCTTTTTTCCCCCTTGTAATTTATTCATTGAAAAAATTGGATTATTTGTTCTGTAGAGTACCCCCACAATCTAGGGGTTTACTGAATTCATCCCTTTGGTGCACAGTATTAAGCCATGAATTCTAGAAGCTTGACTGGATTCAGGTTTGATTTTTTTTTTTTAATCCAAGTAATGGGAAGACAGGCCCCTATCCACAGCTGCTTAGGCCTTTGAATATGAGTTTTCTGGGAAGACTCTCCCTGCACCCACCCAGAGCCAAGGCAAAGACAAACTCTTTTCTGAGAAGTCTTTTTCTTATACTGAAGTTTTTTTCTAGTTCACTCTTTTCCTAAGTGTAGCCCTTTGTAGAGGTCCAGCTCTTAAACAGGTCTCTGATCTTACTTCTTGCTCTGAACAGGAGTCTTTGTCTGGTTCTCAGCATGTGGTCTACACTCTAGGCCCCTGGGTGGGGCGCTGCCCTTAGGGCAGCTGTTGTCTTTAGTTGGTGATTCACCAGCACTGCCTCTTCTCCAAAGGATTTCCCTTTTGTTGTTGTTGTTGTTTGTCTTTCTGCAAGCATTGTAAAAGGTGGAACTGTATTGTATTGGAGAATTTCAATATATATAGGTTATCTTATTCCTGGAAGTCTTGAACTCATACTTAATCATGCAGTTTTATAATTATCTTTTAACTCTCGCCTATCTAGAATTTTGAGCGGGCCAGGTGCGGTGGTTCACACCTATAATCCTAGCACTCTGGGAGGCCAAGGCAGGAGGATCACTTGAGCTCCGGAGTTTGAGACCAGCCTGAGCAAGAGTGAGACCCCTGTCTCTACTAAAAACATTAATAGAATAATTAGCCAGGCATGGTGGCGCATACCTGTGGTCCCAGCTACTCAGGAGGCTGAAGCAGAAGGCTCGCTTGAGCCCAGGAGTTGGTTATAGTGAGCTATGGTGACACCACTGCACTCTACCCAGGTGACAGAGTGAGACTCTGCTTCAAAAAAAAGAAGGAAACTAGAATTGTGAGCAGAAAGAATGGGGTGTTGCATGGAGATTTCCTCCAGAAAATGATGTGAAATCTGAGGCCCAGAGGATGAGTGAGAGGGGCCAGGTAAGGAGCAGGGGGAGGCAGTGTTTTGAA
This sequence comes from Propithecus coquereli, assembly GCF_000956105.1. Classification (NCBI taxonomy): domain Eukaryota; kingdom Metazoa; phylum Chordata; class Mammalia; order Primates; family Indriidae; genus Propithecus; species Propithecus coquereli. The sequence goes on from NW_012145856.1 coordinate 501,397, forward strand.
AATTGGGAAGAGTATTCCAAACAGAGGACGCACTCACATGACGCCTTTGAGGCATGAAGGAGAGGCACAAAGAACTGGACGAACATAGAGGGCCCGAGATGAACCATCCTGCAAAGTCCTCCTCCATCCAGCCCATTGGGCTGGGGCAGAGCAACGAGATTGCCACTGCAATTGAAATCTTTGATGTGACTTCACCATGGGACATCCCTTCTCTCTATAAAGGTTCCAGGATATACAAAGAACCTTTCCCCTCACTTCAACAGCTGATGGTTATTCTCACTATACCTGTTAGGAAATTGTGGCTGGAAAACCTAAACTGCCCACAAGCTTCTGGACAAGCTTAGGTTCACGCCTGAAGGATGAGATTACTCTGTAAATTTCATTAGCGCAAGTGGGCTGGTCTGGGAGTAAATACCACACCCTTGGATTGCCTCACTCAGCGTCCCACCTTTCCTTTTCGTGTGCTATTTGGGAGGCATTTTCCTCAGCAGTAAACTCCAGCCCCAAAGTAATGAAGGAAGCTTGGGTGGCTTCCCCTTGCGGGGCGGGGTGAGGGCAGCTGCCTGGGAAGCCAGCCAAGTTGCCTTTTGGTCTTCTGAGGAGAAGCCAGGGTACAGGTTGAGGCGAGGGGCTGGGGTGGGGGGGCTCAGCCCTCTTCATCTGCCTGCCAATAGCCTTGCACACCTATGTTACCAGCATCACTTTATTAAAAACACAAGTTGAACAACTCCATTAAATCGTTTACTTTTTGGTTAGTAGACTTTGAAAGAATTCACTCAAATAATGGCTAAACAATCTCTCTCCCTTTTTAGAGAGTGTATTTGTTTCCTAGGGCTGCTGTAACCTAGCACTATAACTGGGGGGGCTTAAAACAGGAGAAGTTTCTTCTCACACGGTTCTGGAGGTTGGAAGTCCAGAGTCAAGGTGTTGGCAGAGTTGGTTCCTGCCGAGGGCTCTGAGGGAGAATCTGTTCCATGGCTCCCTTCTAGCTGCTGGTGTTGCTGGCCATCTTCGGCATTCCTTGACTTGTAGGTGCAATATTCCAAGCTCTGCTTCTGTCTTCATATGGCTTCTCCACGTGTTTCTGTCTTCATGTGGCCCCTTCCTATGAGGACACTGGTCGTGCTGAACTAAGGATCCACCCTAATTCAATATGACCTCATTTTAGCTTAACTAATTACATCTACAATGATCTTATGTCTAAATAAAGTTACATTCTGAAGCAACTAGGGGTTAGGACTCCAACATACCTTTTTGGATGACACAACCCATAACAGAGGGAGAAAATATATGTGAAATATAGTACTATGATATGCATGCTGCAAAGTTCTCTTCTCAGCAATGTGGCAAAATGTCACCCGCTGTTTTTAACCTCAGTGGTATTCTAGGCCTCTGTGTCTGAGGATATACTCTAACAGTCTGGCTCCTCAAAGAAGGCAAAGAAATTCTTCACATTTTCCTTACTCATGGACTCAGGCACAGTCTGGGTTTGCCAGCATCAGCGTCCACAGGTTTCTGTCTTTGGTGAGGACTTCACCTGGAGACACACGGACTGGCTCACAGGGACTCTGGCAAGGAGATTTAAAGTTACAAGGAAGGGAGGAGAAAAAAATGGAATCTTTTTGGAATCTATTTTGGAGTATGATGTGAGATGGGTACTTTATTCTATTTTATTTATTATATTTTACTCTAATCCCATGACAGATTAGAGACCTTGTTTGTAATTATTCCAAATGGTTATCCAGTTATTTCTCTGCTCTTTATGGAGAATACCTGTATAAGATGTTGATTTGAAAGTACCTCCTCTTATTACACACTGAAGTTTTATGTATAGCTGTGTCTTCCCGTTTAGAATGATAATGCGCTTCTCTTATTTCTTCAAGTGTCCTTTGGAAAGTGCTGAAGTTTTGTTCATCTAATCTTGCACGTTTAGTTTTTGGTCTTTTGTTTGTTGTTGCTATTGTTACTGAAAGAAAAATCTTTTTACTAATTGCTTACTTCTAGAATAAAAAAAAATCATTGATTTTTCTTAGGCATATTTTTAAATCAGGTCTAATTAACTATAATACTTTTTCGAATTTTTTTGTGTGTTTTCTGTGTAGACGCTCACATCATCTGAAAATAGTGCTATTATTCTTCAAATATGGGCTGTACTTTCCTGCCTCTTTGATTCTGCTGTTATTGTCTGAATTTCCATCATTTCTGTTGTTCAAAGCCTACTCTTTTCTTTTTAAAATTTTTTTCTTCTTTTCTTCTTCTTCTTCTTTTTCTTTTGAGGCAGGATCTCACTCTGTCACCCAGGCTGGTCTCAAACTCCAGACCTCAAGCGATCCTCTGGCTTTGGTCTCCCAAAGTGCTGAGAGCCACCATGCGTGGCCAAAAAAAACCTACTCTTTTTGTTTTGTTTGGAGACAGGGTCTGGCTCTGTTGCCCATGGTGGTACAACTGTAACTCACTGTAACCTCGAACCCAATTTCTCTGCGAAACCTCTTTCAACTTCCCTGGAAGAGTTAATTTCCCTCGCCCTGAACTTTTATAAAGCTTGGTACATACCTTTATTATAACTGTATCATACTACATTATAATTATCTGCTTATAAAACTGCTTCCCCAGGAACACTCAAAAAAGCACACGTTCCTTCCCTAGGCTGTGAGTCAAGCTGGGGAAGTTCTACTTGGAAGAAGAAGGAATGATGCTCTCTTATTCATCCACCTATTCCCTCCTCAGCAGTTCACACGGAAGAGGGAGGAAGGAAGGGAGGGGAGGAGAGCGGGATGGAGAGAGTAAGGGAGGCGTGGACTAAGAAATGAATGAACGGACCAGGGAGCCCACTAGGAGGGCAAGAGTTGGAAGCAGGACTCAGACCTAGGACCATGGCTTTTTTGCCCGACTGTGACGCCTGCCCACATGCTGAACTCCAGTTCAGGGACCCTTTCGCCTCTAGGGCTCTCTGTTGGCGGCTCATGTCGGGGCTTAACTAGCTTGGAAAAGAACTGGGATGTAAATCCGTGTCCGGTATCCTTCTCTGCCTGCCCAGGCCCAGCAAGGGGATCATGCGTGGCTCCTTGGGCCGGATCGCGCCACCTAGAGGCCCGATGTGGAACTTCTCCCGCTGCGAGTTGGTCCACGGCCTGAGTTCCAATCCCCTCGCCCGGCTGAGACTGTCGCGTGGTCACAGCTGCAGAGGGAGAAGCTGGGTCTCATCCTCCTCTGCTCACCGCTGCGAATTCCCAACTGGGCCAGGACGGTGGAAGGAAGAAGGCTCAGCTCTCTGAGATTCAGCCGCTTCGCTGCTCTCGGAGCCTCCCTCTCACCGAGAAAGCCTCCGGGGAGCCCGGGGTTGCCAGGCGCGCGGGGAACAAGGCGGCTTTATTTTGCATAACGCCTTCGGACAAACGGCCCGGGACAGGTGGCGGGGGAGGCGGCTGTCAGGCCTGGAATGCACACACCTGTACCTGAGAAGGCTCCTTTGAATTCCATCTGCTCTGTGGTCTCCTGGGGGCCTCGCCCGTGGCGGTGGGTGGGAGTTTGGCAGCCAGTGCCCTGGGGAGGAGCGCCCCACCCAGACCTCCGCGCCGGGCCGCCCCGGGCAGGCATGGCGCCGGCCTACGGATGAAGTTCCCCGCGGAGCCTCCCCTGTCTCCCTCTCCTCCTGCCGTTCCCACCCCTCCCCCGCCCCGGACCCCCTGGAAACAAAGCTTTCTGGAAAGAAATAGTTGGGTGACAGCTTCCTGAAGGGATTTCAGGGCTGGAATGGACCGCAGAGTGCATGCAGCCGGGCCCTTTGTCCTGCCAGCCTGAGTCTTGCTGGCACTTATTTCTTGTCTCCTGGTTCAGTTCTTCATCTGACAGGTGAGGAAACTAAAGGCCAGAGAAGTCAGGTCTCCCGCTGATTGGTGGCAGAGCAGCGTTAGTATTTATTTACCTTTTTATAACCTGTTCTGTAAAATTATTCCATAGCATAGCCCTACTGGACATGATCAGGTTAGCGCTGCTCACGAATCAATATTTTGTAAACTTCACTGGAAAGGTCCTTGAGGCCGGAAATGCATTCTCCGAACCTGCCTAGTCCTCCAAAACGTGCCCCCAGCCCCATCTGCGGACAAGGAGAAATCGATCAGCTGCTATTTCAGAACGGGAGGAAGTGAGGATCTACCTCACTTGACCATGGGCTTGTCAGCCCCCAAACGGCCGACCTTCAGCCAGGAGGTCGCAGAAGCAGGAGTGAGAGAGAGAAATTACATAACGTTATACAGGCAGTTGTTCTGTTCTGCCAGTTGCTTTCCTTTAGATCCACAGAGAAGATTCTTCAGAGAAGGATCTGTGAGAGGTGTGTATTGCCATCCTTATTTACAGGCAAGAAAACCAAGGCTCAGCGTGGGTTAGTCACAAGATGTTATGGACTGAATTGTGTCCCCCAAAATTCACAGCTTGAAGCCCTAACTCCCAATGTGACTATTTGGAGATAAGACCTTGGGAGGTTATTAAAGTTAAATGAGGTCATACTCGTGGCGCACCGATCCCATAAGACTGGTGTCCTTATAAGAAGAGACACCAGAGCTCGTCCTTTCTGCACCATGTGAGGACGCAGTAGAAGGTGCCATCTACAAGCCAGGAAGAGAGGCCTTGCCAGGAACCAACTATGATATGGCACCTTGATCTTGGACTTCTGTCCTCTAAAACTGTGAGAAAAGAAATTTCTGTTGTTCAAGGCACCCAGTCTGTGGAATTCTGTCATGGTAGCCTGAGAAGACTAAGATACAAGGTAAGAGGCATGGCCATGATTCATTCCACAATTCTCTGACTCCAAAACCTGCAGCACACACTGAAATGTCAGAACGAGACCCTGTCCACAAGTGGTATGCTCCTGGGTGCAGACTCTCAGGGCAGAACCGAATTTGCCTGATCTCGTGGAGCTCAGGGCTGGACCAGGAAACTGCTCTAAGAAGCAGTTTCAGAAGCCAAGGAAGGCACTGAATTCTGACCTAGAATGGGACAGGCTTGGGGCAGAGTCTGAATGATGTTGGGGACTCAGGAACTGGGGACCTAACCAGGCTGTTTTCTTGCCTTCCTCCCTCCCTTTCACAAGCATTTATTGGATGTCAGTGACCCACCAGGTGCTATTCCATTGGGAATAGAGTAGGAAACAAACCAGACAAGGTCCCTGATCTCATGGAACTTACATTTTAGGGAGAACAGAAAGTAAATGAATAAGCACAAAAACAAATTAGCTTCTAATGGTGATAAGTGCTATGAAGCAAACTAACAGTTGGCCTGAGAGAGAAGGGGGAATCTGTGGAGGTGACATTTGAGCTGAAATGTAAAGAATGAGATGGAGCCGCCATGTGAAGCAGTGTTCCAGGTGGAGGGAAGGCGGGTGCAAAGGCTGAGGTGGGAAATAGCTGGGCCGGTCCTAGAAATAGACAGAGAGGGAGTGGCTGAGATTAGAACGTAGTGATGAGGTGAGGAGAGATAGGAAGGAAAGTGGGTAAGGGAGGCCACACTTTAGAGGCCTTGTAGGCCACGGCAAGGAGGAGATTGATTTTAATAAATTAAAGGTAGACTTTTTGTAATTGTGGTGCAGGACAGGAGAATAAATGCCCAGAGGTACCCAGGAAGGAGACAGAGCTGAGGTGAGCTGAGGAGACACCGTTGTGATGAACAGCATGCTTATCATCCCTGTGAGGGTCAGAACAGGGCCTGGAGATGAGCTCTTTGGTCCTTGTTTGCTGCTCAGCTGGAACTCTCTCTCTCAATGTTGGGGACACGGGAAAGAAGTGACTACTTTCTTCCAAAATTGATTCTCAGGGATCAGGCATCTCAGAGCATGAGTGTTCAGTGCTAGGAGTGGAGACCGATGGCCCAAGAGTGGCCAGGAAGAGAGTAAAGGGAACCACAATGCTTGTATTATTTCCCTATTGCTGAAATTATGGCATGCTTAGAGGCTTAAAACAACTGTAAGATAATAAATCTGCATTTATTATCTTACAGTTCCGTAGGTTAAAAGTCTCATCAGAAGGATGAAGGTGTGGGCAGGGACGCATCCTTTCTGGAGGCTCTGTGTGACAATCCATTTCCTTGACTTCCAGCCCATACCGGCAACCTGCATTCCTTGGCTCATGGCTCCTTCCTCATCTTTAAAGCCAGCAATGGCTGGTTGAGTCCTTCTCCCACTGCTATCTCTCTGGTTCCTCTGTCATTACCTCTCCCTCTGATCATAGCCTGGAAGGAGTCTCTGCTTTAAGGACCCATGTGAATTAGATTAGGCCCACCTGGACAGTCCAAGATAACTTCCCCACCTCAAGATTCTTAACTTAATCACATTTGCAAAGTCCCATTTGCCACGTAAAATGACATACTCACAGGTTCCAGAGATTAGGATGCAGACATCTTTGGGGATCATTATTCTGCCTGTCCTGATGCTAGTTTAAGGCTAAAAGAAGCATAAAAGTGGATCGGTCTCAGGTTCTTCAGGTTGGCACATCCAGAGATTCTACCTAATAAACCCTTCTGTTGGGCTTTTTTGTCTGAAGTTTTGTGCTCAGTCAAGGATACAGATATGAACAATAGGAATAATCATCATTTATTGGGAGCCAGGTACTTTACTATTTAATACAACTCCTACTACTTACTACTTATAGTAATAATAGTTATATTTGTTGAGAACTTGCTACATGCTAAGCATTGTGAGAAGGGCTTTGTGTGTGTAGTAAGAATGAAAATTACTCATACGTTAGCATTCCGACTCTTTTCTTCTCTCCCTCCAGCTGCCGAATAACCTTTTGCCTTTGCCCACCTATCTTCTTCCCCTTTCCTACCATTCAAAAGGAATTTGGCCGTTGCAAACTATGTTCTTAAACTTTTGTGGTTCAAAATCAGAGGAATGGGTAAAGAGAGACTACGGTGTTGCTTAGAGCTTCGCTTCACTGTGGTTTCAGAAATGCCCTTCGGACAGGTCTCCTACAGGATCTCCTGTGCCAGTTTTTTTAAGTTACTGTAGCTCAGTTTCCAATGCACCCGTTTATACTCAGCCCTATGAGCTGGGCCTGGGACCCTGAAAACCACATTCTGCCCTTCCAGCTGGCTGTCCATTAGGCTTTGCCCACAGGGTGCTGGAGGCAGGCTGGGAGGCTGAGACAGAGGGAAGGGATCTGCTCATTCCGGTTTGATCTTTTTTCCTGTCAGCGTCATGATGGCAGCATCTCCTCAACGTGGCAGCCACAGTTGGTTCCAGTAACAGTGGTTGGTTTTCAGTTTGTTTTTTCCTCCCACATTCTCAGAATCGGCCTCATTGTGCCCATGGGGAGACACCAGCAAATGCCAGATGATGCATCCTTCTCAGAAATCTGCATCCCTGTCCCTTGGGGTCCCTCCTCTGAGGTCTTGAGGACTAGCACCAGGACAGCTGTACCCCTTTCTCAGACATCTGGATCCCAGCTCTATAGGACCCTTCTTCAAACTTGCAAGTTCTAATACTCTCAAACCTCTTGCTCTTGTTATTCCAGTCCTGAGTGGTTGCAGCTTTCTGGAGGCACTACTTTCCTGCTACCTCAGTGTGTCCTTTTTGCCTTTTCAGTTCTCCAATTCTTGGCTAGCAATTCTTGACATTAAATTCTCACTGATAAAATAACTGGTGTGGTTTCTGTTTCCTCGCTGGATCCTGACTGATACATAAATGGATACCAGGAGTGGTCCCAGGAAAAATACTTTCAAAGATAAAATATTGTTTGGGTCCTATTCTTGAACTTGAATGCAGTGCTGAGGTCCTTGCCAGTGAGAAAGGGAATGATAGTAATTCATGGCATGTTGTGGCAATGCAAATAGCCCAACTGTCACCTGTGTTTGTTATGATGGAGCACCCACTGACAATTAGAATACTTGACATTTATGGTATTGATAGTAATGATGGCTACAAGGACCGTGAGTAGGAGGGTTGTTTCTGAGTATACAGGAATGCTTAGAGAAAGAAAATGACAAGTTTTTTGGATGTATGAACTCCCAGCTCAAGTTACAGTCAGAAAACTAGAAATTTTTATGGCAGCCTTAAAGAATCTCACTTCCTGTCACCACAGGACTGACTTCTCTGAAAACTAATGCAAAATTGAATAGTGTGGCTTGCAGAATTATTATTTAAGTATAATCTGTAGCCTTACCACATCTCTTGTGTGAAAATTAGAGCATTTATTGGAAAGTAGTAGGGTGCTGAGACTTGGAAGGGGGATATCTGGGTAAAGTTAGATGAAGTTGAGAATCTTGAACCTCTGAGTCATTCTCAACTTTCTTTTGCCAGTCAAAGCAACCTGCCCTCTATTCTAAGGAGAATAGCTTCTCATTGCTTCAAGACCCCTTAATGGTGTCATGATCCATCCCAATAATCCCTTGTTTCCTCTACCTATAGTTGGTGTCAGATCTCTGCGTGGTCCAGGGAGACAAACACAAAGTTTGACTTATGAACTTATAACTCCAAAAGAATTGCAAGATTTTGCTAACTTAAGTCATTAATAACATGAGGAATATATGTGGGAATGGATTCCAAGGAATAGATTCCAAATTTAGATCAGGTTAAATTTGATATGAGTGCTCTTACCAGAGATTCTGCATTTAGTATGTTAGCTTGAGTAGCTGGAAGTGGCTCTAAGAGTTTGCTTAGTTAGTTCATTGAATTTTGGACTCAACAATAACTTTATGAGTCTGAGATGCCAGAATACCCATGGCATAATGCAGAGGAAGGAATACAAAGAGAATGAGAATGTTGGAGTGGTTTTTACCATGAGTGACCTTCATACTCCCCTCCCTCACTGCATCCTCCTAGAAAGCCCAGGGGACATTGGGCTTTCCACAATTTTCATGAAAAAATTGGGAAATATGTTCATGAGGGAAATAGCAGTATTCTTTAAAGTCTGTGGCAGGTAAGACAATGGAACTTGTACCACTGAGATTTCAATAAGATTATGAGATTGGGTGTAGCAGATAGCAAATGGCAGCCCTTAACTACCAGAGGTGGGGTAGACACATTTATACGATAGTAATGGGAAGCAGGAGTGGAGTGACAATCAGAGTATTTAGACCCCTAGTATTCTTTGATAGTGGCTAATTGATCACAGTATCCCCAGGAATGAAATAGATGAACAGTCTACTAAAATATTACTTAATCTATATAACAGAAAAAATTAGAGCAACTAAAGGAAGAGGTTGAAACTATTATAGTAGGAGTAGCCAAATCCAGTTTTCAGTTTTTCCAATGCTTCCAGACTAGCTTTTTAGTGCCTCATTTCAGATACATCAACACTGGCTGGCTGGCGTCCCCTGTTTAAAGGTCTAGTTCCCAGGTTAACAGAGACCCTCCTCTGAGCTCAGAGACACCAATACAAGCTGAGTAGTGCCTCCTTTTTAGACCTTTGAGTTTCAGCTCTTTGGTGCCCTTCCACTAAGTTTCTAAGCATTAATATTTCCAGGCTCTTCCCTATGTTCCCTCAGCCCTGGGAATGATAGAAGCTTCCTGTAATTCTTACCTTTAAGATGCATTAAGTGTTAGGATTTACCCTTTCAGTTGGCTAGTTAACAAATGTATACTTTTTAACATTACATTCCCTTTATTTAAATAATGGTGCAGTTTCTGTTATCTGGATGGTCCCTGACTCCTGCAGAAATTGGTACCAAAAGTAGCCTCAGGAAGCAGATTCTCAGAGGCAGTATTTTGGGATTGGTTTGGGCATAGCTTTGGGTTTCTTGCAAATGGGAAATGGGATGCTGGTATCCAAGCATGCTGTGGCATCATGATCAATCAAATTATCACTTGTGTTTGATTGTACTGAAGCATGTATTGAAGCCTTCCCCTAAGGAAATTTTATGCCATTTACTGGAATGATTATATATGATTATAAATGATTATATCATTTATCAGAATTTCTCATTTATTGAGAAAAGGAAATTATGCAGACCTTTCAGGGATTAGTAGGCACTGGCTCTGAATTGAAGATCAATTCCTGGAGACTCAGAATGCCACTATGCCACCAAGGAAATAGGGGCTAATGGTGGCCAGGTGACATAAGGAGTCTTAAATCAATTTCAAATCACAAATGGCCCAATATGTCCATGGACCAACTGTGTAGTTATTTCCCAGTTAATGAATGTAAATTGGATAGACATATTTAGTAACTGGAAGGATACCAATCTTGGCTGTCTGACCTATGAAATAAAGACCACCATAGTTGGAAGGATCAAATGGAAACCACTGGAACTTAGCCTTTCTACCAGAATAGTAAACACAAAACAATACTATTAATATATCCCATTAGCTATACCAACAAAGACTTAAAAAATGTAGGGGTGGTGAAACCCTATTTGACTTTCCTGTTTGCACTGGCAAACAGGAAAGGTAGATGTTGGAGAATGACTGTAGATTATCATAAATTTTATTAGGTAGTGATTCCAATTGCAGTTGTGGTTCTAGATATAGTAACTTTAAGAGGGAAAAAAAATCACTGTAGCTCATAGTACCTGGTATGTAGCTACTGACCTAGCAAATACTTTTTCTCCATTCTAATTTGTAAGGATCATCAGAAGCATTTTACTTTTATCTGGCAGGGCCAACAGCATGCGTTCACAAACTTGCCTCAGGGCTCCATCAGTTCTCCTGCTCTCTGCCATAATATAGGTTGGAGAGACTTTGATCATCTTAATATCATCACACTGGTCTACTATATTAATAACATTATGCTGATCTTATCTGATGAACCAAAAGTAGCAGTAATTTAGATACCTTAACAAGGTTTATGCAAATCAGAGAGTGGGAAATAAACTCCATGAAAATTCAGGGCCAAAATACATGAGTCTGGAAATCAAAAGCTAGAAACGGGAGTGGGTCCTTTCACTATTACATCTAATAGCCCACTCATAGAATTTTTGTTTCCCATCCCCAGCATTTTGAGCTCTGTTGATTTTGAAATCTTTATTCCCAAGAAAAGAATGCTTCCACCAAGGGACACAGTAGTCACATTGGACTGGTAGATGAAACTGCCTGGCCATTTTGAGCTTCTCATGCCAAAGACCCAACAGACAAGGGAGGGGATTACCTTACCTTCTTTGTGGAGATAGGGTATCGATCTCAATTACCAAGAAGGAATTGAATTGCTGCTGCACAACAGGAGCATGAAGGATTATGTTTGGAACATAGAAGATTCCCTGGGGCATCTCTAAGTACAGATATGTGTTGCTTAAGGATGGGGATACATTCTGAGAAATTCATCATTAGGTGATTTTGTCATGCAAACATCACAGAGTGTACTTACACAAACCTAGATAGCATAGCTTGCTACATACCTAGGCTTATATAGTACAGCCTATTTCTCCTAGCCTACACACCTGTACAACATGTTACTGTACTGAATACTGTAGGCAATTGCAACACAACAGTAAGGATTTGTGTATCTAAACATATCTAAGCATAGAAAAGGTACAGCAAAAATACAATATTATAAGCTTATGGGACCACCATCATATATATGGTCCATTGTTTATGTGGCACATGACTGTACTTTCACGTCCAATAGGAAAAATTAATAGAAAACTTCAGCAACCAAAAAAGTCAAGGACACTGAAGATTCAGACCATGTCTTGACCTTGCCTTCCATGACCGTGAAACTTAGGAACTGGGCTGCACAGCAGGAAGTGAGCGGCGGTTGAACAAGTGAAGCTCCATCTGTATTTACAGCCGCTCCCCATTGCTTGTATCACTGCCCAAGCTCCGCCTCCCCCCACCACCCTGTCTGTGGAAAAATTGTCTTCCATGAAACCGATCCCTGGTGCCAAAAAGGTTGGGGACCGCTGGTCTATGATATCTTAGTGCTGGTCTTTGTACCCTTTCTGTAACCTAATTAACAATACTGTATCTAGTTAACAGCTCTTTGT
>NW_012145856.1:514241-518275 GCF_000956105.1 Propithecus coquereli
TCCCAGAGTGCTGGGATTACAAGTGTGAGCCACCGTGCCCGGCCAACCCTCACTCTCCGTATGCAATCCATCAGGAAGTCTAATAAAAATATCTCCAAAATATATTTTGATCTTCAAAATATTTCTGTCTCTCACCATGTTCTTTACTACCACTCTGGTCTAAGCTGCCAAATTCTCTAGTGTAGACATCTGCAACAGTCTTCTAACAGTTACAGTTTCTCTCATTCTTGTCAATCTTCTACCTTCTGTCCTCTATACCAGCAGCCAGAATGTTCTTTTAGAAACATAAATCAGAGCATTAAATCGCTCTGAAGCTTTCCCGACACACATATCTAAGGTGAACATGCCTTATGCTAGTCTACAAAACCTTACCAAATGAAGACCCTGTTCATTTCTCCGAATCATCCTATGCCACTCTCCTCGGCTTTCCTCCTGAGGCTGATGCATTTGTGAAGCTCCTAGAGCTTCATAGCAAGGGCCAACCTAAATAGGGGGAGATACATAACAAAACTCTAAGGTTGACGCCTCATGGCCTAGTAACCGTTGGTCTCAGCCATGGTTAACTGAGTATGTGCTACCCATTCCCATCCTGAGTGCAGCCTCTTCTTTAAGATGACTGTGGCTCCAGGAGATCAACCGGACCCTCAATGCTTGACAAGTCCCTTTTTATCAACTTCCAAGGAATTACAACAAAGAGGAAACAGAGAAGTTGCTTGATTGTGTCCTCTGTCATGCATCTGGGTGTTCCTCTTTCCAATTAAAGCTTTTGTCAGAGTGGATAAACTAAACTGTCTGAGTTTGAGTACAGATTGTGTTTGTCTCTGGCTGTTGAAATTTGAAGCCTTACCCAAGTTTCCAACAAAAGATCAGGGCCCAGAAGAGAGCCTGTGGGTTTCTTTTTTTTCGTCAAGATTTATTCTTTTTGGTAATTGTGGTTGTTTATTTAAACTTAATAATGAGATAATAACTAGACACTTCTGTTTCACTTTGTATTGGAGACACAAGCAAGGAGATCTACGTCAGTTTGTTTGTCAATCAATCACTAATCACCAGGGAAGTTACAAAAGAAAATAAAAGAATAAAGTAAAATTTCCAAGCTCTGCCTCAAAACCATGACATCAGAATTTTCTAGTCTGGAGAGATGTTTATGTGAAATTAAGTTTTTAAAATGTCATCAGCGATTCCAATGTACATCCTGGATAACAGTGGATGCTTCACAAAGCTTCCTGCTTGATTTAAATGTCTCTGCCCTCAAAGGAGCCACATGAAACTCCAACTTGAATCATAGACTTCACGCCCCCACAGCCTGTCATTTGAAAGTTGAGGGAAAGCGCCAAGGGAAGTAAGCAGCAGTCTTCCCCAGCCCACACAGCTTCCTGGTGGCTGGAGCCTCAACTGAATGAATGGTACAGAGGGAAGGCAGAACTGATCACACCATGTGATCACGGCTGGACCAATCAGAGAGACAGAGAGAGAGGGAGAGAGATAAGACTTCCAGCAATAAGGAAAGTTCTGAATAGACTATAAAGAAGGAAATGAATATGGATAGTTGTAAGACAGTCAGGTCAGTATGGAGGGAAGGAATAAGGGCATTCCCCTGCAACCCACCACCTCGAGTTTTTCCAACGAAGGTAAACGCTACCTGGCAGGCTTGTCGGAAGAATGGGAGGGTAACATCTGGTGAGGGATAAAAATAGAAAGTATTATTGGGCTTTTTGAGGCTGCTCACTTGAAAAAAGAGCATAAATCATTTCTTTGCCCAGAGCCCTTCTCTGTTCTTTATGCCTTTGACTGTGGGTGTGTGGCAGGTGGGGAGGGTCGGGAGTGGTGAGGAAAGTTCTCATGGGCGGAAATCCCCTCTTGGTCGTGCATCCATTTGAGGGAGTTAGGGGTTGTAGCCCTAGTATCCCTTTGGGGGGAAACATCTCCAGAGGGTAACCGAGAAACAGACATGAATGAGTCGGAGGGAGAGGAGAAGCACGGAGAGACACAGGCTGGTACAATGAGAGAAACAAAAAGTCCTACAGGGGAGAAGGAAATATGACAAGAGAGAAGGAATGGGATGGAACTTGTCATACTCTAAGATCCATCTTATGCCTCACTGAAGTTGTTTGTGACCCACTGGGTCTCTGGATGCCCTGGCACGTTGCTTCCACATGTCCTGGGGCTTAGTCCTTCTTTTTGTCCAGTGCTTATGGTGGGGTTCCTCCCAGGGTTTTGGTCAAAAATTTGGGAGTGGATTGGAAGGAGGGGCTGAGGAACTCTGGTAGTCCTCAGCTACCTACTCATGACCCACAGACACCACAAAGGTCCCCCTGTACCTTGACTTCTCCCTCCAGGCTGAAAACCTGGCATTTTATTCACCTTTGACTTCCAGCTCTCTCCCCTGCCAGCAGCCAGGCTGCTGAGATTTTCTTTAATGTGCTTCTCCTCTTAGTCAGCACAAAGGCCTCTATTCTGTTCAACTGATATCCTGCTCCTCTTCCTACAGTCAACATTTCTTTAGCCTTAATCCCTTAAAACCCCCTTAAACAACTCAAAAGCAATAAAGAGATAGTTCTTGGTTACATTTCTCCCCTTTGCTTTGTTCTTCCTAAACCTGTTCTCAGATTGCAGGCCAGAAGGTCTTTGTGTGAATGTTGACTCATCTCGTTCATTCTAATGAGATCACCGACAGCATAAACTGGGTGGCTGGCTGCTCCCAGCAGGCTGGGTGTTGGGTAACAGAGCTGTCTAGTTGTGGGACTGAGCTTCCTGGTGGGGGAGGGGCTCCTGGGTCCGGGACTTTGCAACATCAGTTACTCCCAGGAGCCTAAAGGCATGATCTTTGGATACTGCAGGCCGGCTTATCCCCAAGTGACCGGATCTCTTCTGTCCTCCCGCTACAGTCTCCAAACACCTACACCTGTAAGAGCGTTGGCAATCTAGCTCCCATCTCATTCCCTAGGGGTTCATATTACAGGCTCATGTGGAAATACACATGTTACTCATTACACTTTAATTCTGCTTCTTAGCATAAAGGTGTGTGATAGAAATTAACTAGGACAGATACATTTTGATGAAGAAAATAAATAAGGCCTGGGACTATAGCTGAGGATGACAAGCCTTGGTTGAGTGAAGAAATAGAAAATGCAGCGTTCAGTCCATGGGAGCCTGGGGCAGGACACCTGCTAGAGAAGGGTAGATTTGGGCAAAGCCCACTGCTTTGCTAAACCTAGGAACCTCGTCTGTAAAATGAGGAAAATAGAATGTTGCTAGGTGATATTGGCAGGTATAGACCAACAACAGGTAAATGAACTGAATATATTGGCTATAAGATATTGGTAGCCCAGATAATGAAACAAACTTTGAAGGGAGTGTTAGCACCTGGATGCTGTGTGTGCATGCATGAGTGTGCACAATTAAATTAACTCTAATCATGCGGCACAGTGGTCAACAGCCATGGGACAGAGAGGGAAGCAGGAGCACAGGGTTGGGGGAGAAGGCAAAATTCTATCCAAATCAAGCAAGTGAAGGTTATAAAGGCAGTTAATGTAAAATAAAATACATATATATTTACAGTCACACATATGTATACATACCCAAGCCTACACATATGTATGTGTGAATATAGGTGTCTGTAGTTATATTTATATGTGGAAAGGAATGAATGGATAAAGAGATTGAGTGAAGGTGATACACAAAAAGATGTAGGCTTGAGAAAAAAATCTCCAAAATGAGAAGGGGCTCTGTGCATTAACTTGTGTCTCAGGTAGCATCAGTCTGGATATGGTGCCTGTATCTGCACACTGGGCTCACGCCTTTAACCAATAACCTAGTACTTGACCATGTCACGGACCTGAATCTTCAACCCAAGAATTTCAGCCTTTCTAAGTGCTGAATGCACTTCCCTTTATTGGTAAGGAATTTTGCAAATATGGGGAGGCAACAAAATAAGAATTTAGATTAAGTAATGGAAGCCCACAATACTAATATTAAGTAGCTTTGTATTGTTTCCAAATTTACCTAGAACCTAGTTTCATGCCTTTAATTTT
>NW_012145856.1:520270-544848 GCF_000956105.1 Propithecus coquereli
CTCAGCCTCCCAAGTAGCTGGGACTACAGGCATACGTCACCATGCCCAGCTAATTTTTTCTATATATTTTTAGTTGTCCAGCTAATGTCTTTCTATTTTTAGTAGAGACAGGGTCTCACTCTTGCTCAGGCTGATCTCGAACTCCTGAGCTCAAACGATCCTCCCGCCTCAGCCTCCTAGAGTGCTAGGATTACAGGCGTGAGCCACGGCACCCGGCCCAAGACATATTCTTGACACAGGCTCTCAGAGTTTCTCCAGGGTCCGTAAGTTCCAGTTGGCCATGGTTGTAATTGACCTGATAATACACCTTTATTGGCTGCTTCTTGCCCTTGTTTTACTGCCTCATTTCCTAACTGGTATTTCCTTCACCAACAGGGTAAACCACTGGCTCTGGAATCTTTGTCTTAGGGTCCATTTCTAGGGAAACTCAAACTAAGGCAAAAGTTTTGGTCAAAGAACATTGTCTGTCATCCTTTACACAAAGCATAATCTGCAAGCCAGCAGCATCAGATATCACCTGGGAGCTTAATCAAAAAGCAGAATCCCAGACACCATCACAACTGTCCTGAATTTTAACAAGATCTCTGTGTGATTTGTGTGCCTATTAGTTTGAAAAGCAGTGGTCTATATCAGGGGTCACCAACCTATGGTGAGTTGTGTAATTATTTCATTATGTATTACAATGTAATGATACTAGAAATAAAGTGCACAATAAATGTAATGCACGTGAATCATCTCAAAACCATCTCCCATCTCCCCAGTCTGTGGAAAAATTTTCTTCCACGAAAATGGTCTCTGGTGCCAAAAAGTTTGGGGACTGCTGCATATGATACCTATCCTTTCACATTTGCTGAGACTTGCTTTATGGCTCAGTGCATGACACATTTTTATAAATGCTTCATTTGTGCTTGAAAAGAATGTATACTCTTTAATAATTTGGTATAGATTTCCATATATGTCCTTTGGTCCAAGCTTATTAAGTATGTAGTTCAAAGCTTCTAAAATTTTGCTGATTTTTTTTTTTTGGTGTACTTAACCTACCATTACCACGAGATGTATGTGGAAATATCCCAATATAACAGTGGATTTGTCCATTTCTTCCTATAATTCTATCAATTCTACTATATTTATTTTGGATTTATATCATTAAGTGCTTATATTATTTTACATTCTTAGTGAATTGAATCTTTTATCATTATGTTTTGATGATTTCTGCTCTTAATGATGCTTTTTGTCTTACATCATTTTGTGATATTAATACAGCCACACTAGCTTTGTTTACACTAGTATTTGTACATCTTTTTCCTGTCTTTTACTTTCAGCTTTTGTTTTTAACCTTGAAATTTGAACCATAGCATCATATCATTGATCTGGAAATTATTCTGATCTTTTGCTATTTTTGAAGTTTGCCATTGTGCTTATCATTTCCAAAAATGTTTCTCATTTCTTTTGTTTTCTATATTTATGTCCTTTCAAGATTCATCATTCTGTTTGTTCATCTTGACCATTCTGTTTCATATTGTTGGCTATTATCAAGTATCTGGTGATCCTTGGTGGTCTGTTCATATTCTAAATAAAGGACCCTTGGTAAGTGTTTGCAGGTATCATAAATCCCTCTGCCATTGGTCGAGTCTGTTTCCCCAGCAGATCTCACCCTTGAATGGAAGCCTGAGCAGGCAGCACCTCCAGAGCACCGTCAGGGAGTGTGAACTTGCAGACAGCTAGGAGCCCTCACAATTGTCAAAAAAGGAAGGCTTTCCTGTATAGGAGAAACACTATGGTGTATTTTATTCCTGGGTAGAGCTGAGTATCTCTCAGCTTCTGCACATCCATCAGGGATGTGAGAGCTGCCCAAGCTCTGCTCTACTTCCTCTACCACCAACACCCAGTCTCAGAGCCCTGAGCAATCCCCCAGCTCATTCAACAGCTTACCTGGGGAAGGTGTACCCACTGGATGATCTGAGTCAGGAGGGTGCAGAAGGGGGCTGCACAGGTGATCTCTAACTAATTACCCCAGCAATCACCACTGGACAGCACACCTGGTCTCTGTACTGTGTGACTAAGAGCTGGAGTTTCCTTAGGACTCCTTCAAAGAAACATTCTTCACTATATCTGTTTCAGATGTGTTTTCTCTGTGAACCTAATCACACCTGTTCTCTAATTTCTACCACATCTCTTAAAATTTCTGGGCTGTTGATAGCACCATGTCTTGTTTTCCAGAACTATTATAAATTTATATTATTTTAAGATTATGCATTCCACTGTTTCACTTAAATACATACACTCAATCCATCAGGTTAAATGAGATCTTTTATTATTGAGTTTAGATTTGTAGATTCCAACTAAATTTATTCTTAAATTTTCCATTCTATTTCTCCACCTCAACAAATGAAACTACTTATTTAAAAACTATTTTGATAACCCTGTAAAATTATTTTAATAACCCTATGTTAAAAAGCGGTTTCCTTCAGAACAGTGGAAGAAAAATACATATTCAAATTCGCTTTTTACTAACTAGAATAATTATTCCTATTAATAGACTTAATTATGAACATTTCTGTGCAATTCAATTAGTCATATATTCTTCCTCATCTTCTAGCATTCTACTTTTTGAATCGTATTTTTTTTCTTTTTTGCTCTTCTCATAAAATCAGAATAAATACTTTAATATCCTTTGTCAGTTTCCCAAACAAAAGTAGAGGAAATGAGGGAAATGACCATCACAGTCCCTACAATTTTACACACGTGAAGCTTTTATAAATTTTCCTAAATCACAATTTCCCTGATAATTTAGCTTTGTGGAAGATGAGATACCAATTTAGCTTTTTGTTTTCCATAGCTAGGGTTAGTGAAAGCTGAAGCTTATGTTTAATAACTGAAAATTTTATAAGCTAATCATTACTCCAAAAATTTTCTTGGAAAACTTCAACTCACCAGCTTGTTTCTGCTTCCTTTAAAAGAGCATAGTCCTTTAGCTAGAACAAAAACTTTGGGGAAAAAGAAATCCACCCACTTAAACAGAAAACTTAAGTGTTATAGAAAGAAACGTCAAGTTCCAAGACACACGAACGTAAATATGCAAATCTCTCAAGGCACACACTTCTGTTCAGAGCTACCCACAATGAGCAACCTTCAAGAGCAGAACCAGACTGTTTCCTGGGAAGCTGTTCATGTTATTCTTTCCCCCATGCAGGGAAGTGTGCTGGCCATTCCACATAGCATTGGACATTTATTCTGTGAACTATTTCTACCAGGTTCTTCAGTGTCACTTCAAGAGATGTTAAAAGGTGAGAGAGACCTGTTTCAAGCCTTCTCCTGGTCTAGGGTGTGAATCTACGTGCACACAGGAAAGAGGGAGGGATTATCTTCTTAGACGTGCAGGAGAGGGAGGGGAAGTGTGGACGCCTATCACAAACCACCTTTTCCTCTTACTGTAAAGTAATAAAAACAAACAGCATCCTAACCTCTCTGCCGGGGAGCAGGGCTGCTGTTTACAGATAAACAGAGACCTGCTGCCTGTTAGGATCCTGGTAACAAAATTCGGTCAGAAGATTGAAAACACAATTGTGTTTACAGATCGGCAGCGACATGCCAATGTCATGTTGGCGGAGGACAGCAAAGGTCATGTTTACTGCAAGCAGAGGTGCCCGGAGCTGCCACAGGGGCTGCTGGCGGGGGATTTCGAGAAGGAGGAAGGCTGCAGCTGTGGCTGTGCAGTCGCCTGCCGTGGATAGCCTCAAACCTCAATCCACACGGCGTAGGATCGCAAAAGCAAAGTCCTGGGCCCACTGAGCTGGCTCTTATTTTTTCCAATCCCCAGAAACTTTGCTTTTGGCTAAGGAAGAAGACTTCTCTCCAAAAAATAGGCCGTAGCCACAGAGGGACACGAATCCCCTGAAAAGAGTATCCGCCCTATTTACACGTTACTGTGATTGCTGCAAGATGAAAGCCTGCTCCGCCAAGGACAGGTACTGTTCGCCCAGTGAGCCTCCCTTTCGGAAGGGAGAATGGCAAGGTGGTTACAAGTACCCACTGTGCGGGCAGAGAGACCTGAGACCTGGCTCTGCTACTTTTGGCGTGACCTTGAGCAATGACTTAATCCCTCGTAGGCTGAGTCTCAACATCTATTAATATGAAATAAGAATAAAATGGCTCATCTCTTATGATTAGTAAGAGAATTAATAGAAATAACAAATGGAGAGTGTTTTCCACGGTTCCCGGTGGTAAGCACTCAATAAATGGCAGCTGATGTTACTACAGAGAAATTTGTGGGGAAAGGGCTTGCATCTAGGAGAGCTGGGTATAAACTGGCGACTCATAAGGAGTTACAGCAGCTCAGGAAAATAGTACAGCTGATCCTTGCTTTGGCTTCTCAGCTGGAGGGCTACGCAAAATGGCAGCATCGAGGCAGAGCGAGCGGTAGGGTGATAATCTCTTTCTGATTTGCCTGAGACTTTCCCAGTTTTAAGACTACAAGTCCCACATCCTTGGAAACCCCTCGGTCTTGGGCAAACCTGGGTGGTTGGTGACCGTAGAGACCAAACCACATTTGGTTGGTGAGTGATTACAAGTAAAGTGCTTCCCAGTGTGTTTGCTCTTAAATTGACCCACTAAGTCTTAAAGCCCAGACTTTTCTTGGGGAGGGGCGGAAGTGAGCTGTTTATGTAGACACAGCTCTGCTGAGTGGAAAGTGGGCACTGGCCCCATTAATGCATGCTGGCTGGTGGCTTCCACAGCACTCCCTCCCACCCACCAGCCAAGGCTCAGCTCTGCAAGCCCAGACTTTCGGTGGAAGGGGCCCAACAAGGGATATGCTCCTTGGCTTCATCCTCCTTAATGGCTTTAATTGAAGCTGGGGTTGTCTGGCAGGGCAACTTCCACCCAGCATGCTGAGCAAATCCCTTCCCCACTGGGCCCAGTCATCAGGCAGATTTGTGTGGGGTGGCAGGGACACCGCTTCCCTAGCTGTTTTCCAGGGAGAATCTATGCAGAATGTTCAGGTGACGCTGCTGACCATCTGTGAATGCCCAGTGGCCTTCTGAGGGAGATCCAGTAGAATAAAGCTGGGTCTTCCCCTACCCTGATCCACCTGAATAGTTAACAGCTGTTGCAGCCCACCCTGGAGCTCATCCTCAGTGTCAGGGAAAGGCTAGAGTAGAGTGTTTAAAAGGCAAACATGTCTAATGCACCCGGGCCAAGTGCTGCAGCTTGTGATATCCAATTTGTCAGATGTTTGGGGGTAGCACACACAGCCCGTCCTGACTGGTAGGAGCCACAGATCCGCATCCCTGGGATCCTCACTGTCCTCCCAACTTCCTCCACTGAGCTCCAGGCAAGAGTGAAGAGTGCTAATTAGTATCAATATTTGGGCAGGGGGCATTCAATATACATGTATTAATTGAAAGATGTGGCTTAAAAATACTTAATTTCAGCTTATTGATTTATATGAGCATGTTATTTCTGCAGTTTCTGCGGTACAATAATCACAAAATAAGTGTCATGAATAAAAGAATGAATGAATGAAAGTTGTAGTGCACATAATTTTACACACTTCCATTTCAAAGTAGACAAGCTAATTTTTGATTTTGAAAGAATGAGTGATGTTTTGAAAAAATGTAAGTCAGATCACGCTACTGCTGAAAACTCTTCAATGGCTTTCTGTTGTGCTCAGGAGTAAAATCAAATTGTTCACCATGTCCTTATGTGATCTGGCCCCCACCTGCCGCTCCATCATCACTTGGCACCTTGTGTTCATTCCATGCCAGCCACGTAGGCCTTTCTCCCTGTTTCATTAACATGCCAGGATTATCCCATGATATTCGTGATTCCCCCTGCCTGGAGCATTCTGTCCACAGGTCCTGGCTCAGATGGCTCAATCCAGTCATTCCAGGCTCAGAAAGTTGTTACATTCCCAGAGCATCCTCCTCCTAACCCATGCGTATAGTTTTTATCTTATGTGTCTGTTTACTTGTCTAAATCCCCCACACATACACACACATCCCAACTGAAATGCAAACTCATAGGAACAAAAACCCCATCTGTGTGATTTACCGCTGTATACCCTGTATGTAGGGCATACTTTATAAAGGTCTGTGACTGATGAAAACATGCGTGGCAGATTGCATTTCCTGAAGATGGCTGCACCAACGTATCCCATCCCATATGTTCTGGATCCATGTTGTCCACCCCCAATTCCACCCCTTGAATCTGGTTGGGATTGTGACTATCATAGAGGTAGCACTATGTGACTTCTAAGACTTAAAAGGTAACACAACTTTGAACTGGTCTCTGGAGATGTTCACCCTTGGAACCCAGCCACCATGTTGTGAGAAAGCCAAGCACCACCTGAAGAAGACACGTGTGTGTTCCGGCCACAGCCCCAGCTCAGGTCCCAGCTGGCAGCCAGCATGGGAGTGATTGAGCCTTCAGATGATCCCAGCCTTGAGCATTTGAGCTGCTCCAGCTGATGCCAAGTAGATCAGAGACAAGCTGTCCCTGCTGAGCCCTGCCCAAATTGCAGAGCTCATGAGCAAAATAAGTATTGTTGTATTAAGCCACTACATTTTGGAGTAGTTTGTTACACAGCAACAGCTAACAGGAACAATACATCAAGATGTATTAGACTATTCCCTCAACAAATATTTTTCAAGTGCCTACTTTGTGTCAGGCCCCATGACAGGTTTTTGGACTATAATGGATAATCAGATGGACAAGGCCACTGGAGATAGAAACAGTAGTGAACAAGACAGCCAAGGAACCTGCTCCCAACAGTCTAGTGGGGAAACGAAGCAAAATAAGCAGGTTAAAATAAAAAGACTTGAATCTTCTAGGGGAAACTCATTCCTACATAAGCATGTATTGTAAGGAGACAAATGCTGTCTTTGGGTGCAAGGTTGTACTAATTGTCTTATTGCTGCTGTAACAAATTACCATGACTTAGTTAAAACAACACACATTTATTATCTTCTAGTTCTGGAGGTCAGAAATCCAAAATGGGTTGGTGGGGCTGCTTTTCTTTTTAGAAGCTGTAGGGGAGACTCTGTTTCCCTGACTTTTCCAGCTTCTAGAGGCTTCTATATTCCCTGGATCATGGCTCTCATCCCCCCAACCTCTCCATCTCTGCTTGTCATCGATCTCCTTCTCTGCTGCTGACGTGGACATCTTTGGTGGGGTGGGGCGGTCATTATTCTATCTACCACAGTGAGAAATGTATCCGGGATGAGAGGCTGAGTGGCTGTTCCTCTCTTACTAGGAAAAGGAGGGCTTCCCCTCTGCCCTTAAATGAATGCTGCCACTCATTGGAGCAGGGAGGGCAGCCCACCATGGCACAGCGTTGACCTCACAGCATGCTGGCAACCGGGCCAGACCAAGGAGGGAGAAGGAATGTCTGCCTGGAATGGGACTGGAGTGTCACACCTCCTTGGATTGTCCAGGCTTTGTAGGAAAAGATTATTCCCATTTATATATAAATAGAAATTTATATATCCACAAAAATTTGCTGAGGGGCTAATCTGCAAGAATAAAAAGAAATGAATAAGAAATAATCCTTGCCTTGAAACAGAGCCTTGTAAGACATATGGACATATAACAGAAAATCCAAACCAGTGAGATTGGCTCAATAATCAACACAGGATGAAGTGTTATTACACCTGTATGATGCCAAAAGTAATAAATAATGTGGTTTTTAGAATATATTGAGCGCTATATTGCCAGACCTGTGCCAGACTTTGGGGATGCTTTTGTGAACTAGATAGGCATGGACATTCTCTCATAGCATGTAGTCCAGGCCCAAAGGGACAGCCAATTGGTCCAAGATATGAGGAAAGGCTTTGCTTCCAAGACGATGCCTGGGCCAGGTGTGCAAAGATAGTACAAGAATTAGTCTGCAAGAAACCAAAGACGTGCAAATTAAAACAACAATGACACACTGTTTCATGCCCATCAGATTGGGCAAATATTAAAAAGCCTGACAACACTAAGTATTGATAAAGATGTAAGAGTATACATTTGAAAAGCAATTAGGTAGTATCAACTACATAGCCTAGCAATTCCTCCTCCAGCTATGTAGCCTAGAACGATGGTTCTCAAAGTTGTCTCCCCAACACCCTGTCAGAGGTCCATGAAGCCAAAGCTATTTTCGTAATAACATTAAAACACTATTTTGCTTTTTTACTCTCATATCTCCTGAGTGTACAGTAGAGTTTTCTGGAAGTTAAATAATATGTGGTATCACAATAGACTGCAGAAACAGATAAGAGAATTCAGCTTTCTTTTATAAACCAGAAATTAGAAATTTACAAAAGTATAAAAAACATTCACTCTTCTAAGTTTTTTGTTTTGTAAAAGAAAATATAGTTGTTTATCTTATGTATGTTATTTAAAAAAGTTAAAGCGACATTGTTATTTATAAAATTATTAAATAAATACCTAAAATTTTCTCAGTCTTCATTTCTAATATGGTCAACATGAGTAGGTATCATAAACATAAACAAAAGCTCTTTGGGGATCCTCAAAGATTTTTAAAAGTGTAAAGGGGTCCTGAGACCAAATGGTTTGAGAATCACAGCCCTAGGGAATCTTTCACATTTATGCACAAGAAAATATGTACAAGGATGCTCGTTTTAGCACTGTTTTTGACAGCAAGAAATCAGAAACAACCTGGATGACCATCCTTAGGGAGCTTGCATAAATACTTACGATATATTTATAAAATAGCACGCCATGCAGCAGTTATAGTGAATGAACTAGGTATATGTGAATCAACACTAAAAATCTCAAAGCACCATTGAAAGAAGGAAAAGCAAGTATCAAAAGAATATATTTAGTATTATTCCACATAGATAAAATGTAAAGACACACAAAGCCATTCTATGCATTGTTTCTGGAAACGTATAGATATTATCAAATTTTAAAATATATATGGCTAAAATAAAAGAATATTTATAATACTAGGTGCTGGTGAGGCTGTAGAGCAACTAGAACTCTCATGCACTGCTGGTATGAACAGCAAAAGGCACAGACTCTCTGGAAACAGTTCAGCAGTCTTTTACAAAGTTAAATATACACCTACCATATAATCCACCATTCCATTTTTGGGTGTTTACCCAAGAGAAATAAAAGTGCTGGTGCTACCACTCACAGACTTGTGCATGAATATTATAGCAGCTCTAGCATAATCACCAAAAACTAGAAACAACCCAAGTCTCCTTCATCCAGTGAATGGATAAACAAATTGTGGCACATCCATAAAATGAAATGCTACTCAGCAATAAAAAGGAACACACCATTAATATGTGCAGCAACTTGAATGAATCTCAAAAGCATAATGCAAGTGAAGGAAGTCGGCCTCAGAATGTCACATACTGTATGATTCCCTTTATTTGATATTTTTGCAGAGACAATATTATAGTGATGAAGAACAAATCAGTGGTTGCCTGGGGAGGGGGTGTCAGGAGAGCGTAACTGCACAGGGATCACAGGAGGGAGTTTTTAGAAGTGATGGAACTATTCTGTATCCTGATTGTGGTGGTCATTACACAAATCTGTACATGTGTTAAAATTCATAGAACTGTACACAAAAAGAAAAAAAACAATTATTTAAATTTTATTTTTAAATGAACTTTTTATTTTAGAATTGTTTTAAATTTACAGAAAAGTTGCAAAGATAGTTTTCCCTATGTACATCTTATATTAGTATGGTACATTTGCCTCAACTAATGAACGAATGTAGATATATAATTTTTAACTGAAGTCCATACTTTATTCAGATGTCCTTAGTTTTCACCTATATCCTTTTACTATCCCAGGACTCCATCCAAGATATCACATTATTTTTTATCGTCATGTTTTGTAAGTCTCCTCTAGATGGTGACAGTTTCTCAGACTTTTCTTGTTTTGATGATTTTGACAGGTTTAAAAACTACCGGTCAGCTGCTTTGTAGAATGTCTCTCAACTGAGGATTGCTGTTTTTCTGATTATACTGGGATTTGGGGTTTTGGGGAAGAAGACACAGAGAAAGTGCCTTTCTCATCACATTCTAGAAAGGATACCTGCTATCAACATGATTTATTACTGTTGATGTTACCTCTGATTACCTGGCTGTTTGTTAGTTTCTCTACTCTAAAGGTACCCTCTTTTTTCCCCTTTCTATATTGTATTCTTGGAAGGAAGTAATTATGTGCAGCCCACACTTAAGGAGTGTGCAGTTATGCTCCATCTCCTTGAGGGATGAACATCTACAGAAATTATTTGGAATTCTGCACAGGAAATTTATTCTTTCTTTCTCACTTATATAATTATTTCTTTATATTAGAATAGACTAACGGATGTTTATATAGTGGGCTATAATTCAGTACTACATTATTGTTAGTATTATCATTATCATTATTTTGCTCTAATTGTCCCATCTTTGGCCATTGGGAATTCTTTAGGTTGACTTCTGTGTCCCTTTGACATACCTCCACTGTTGTGGGTGAGTGTGGTGAGCACTTCCTTACTTTCTGCACTACAAGATGTTCCAGGCTCATCTTGTATATTTCCTGCCCCAGCCCTAGAATGAGTTATTTCTTCAAGGATCTGTACTTCCTTTTATTGGAGAATGGTTTTAGAAAGCAAGGTCTGGATACTGGATGTGTTCATCGCTACTGGGGTGTCATTAGTTCTAGGCCCTCTCAGCAAGGAAGTGTATGTGTATATACTAACCCATGCATGTGCACACATCTATAAATATGTCTATATGTGCCCATCTGTATCTGTTAATCAAAACATGACTTCATACTGATGTCTCTGACTCTAATTCTGTATCGCATGAATCATTCTAACCTTCCCTCTCACTTGTTTATAACCTTCCACCAGTGAGAAATCTGGCTCCCAACATCTGCTATTCATTTATTTAGTTGTTCAATTCCAGTATATGTGTCTAGTGGTTTCAAAATTGTTAACCTATACCCCCATGGGAAACGATTTTACCAGTTAAAGTACAGTACTTATGTATAGTTCCTTTTGCCCTTAGTCTTACAGTCTCTATTCATTTTCGAGGTCACTTGGATCAGCATTCTGGTCAGTGAGGCTATTTCCTACATTTCATACATCACACGTTTCATGTATAGATTCTTTTGGCACAATCTGCATCCCATCTTGGGATCCTCAGTCTTCCTAAATGATCTTTATTTAATTTGCATACATTAAAGTTCATTCTTCATGTTGTAAAGTTCTATAGATTTTGATAAATGAATGACGTTACTCCAGGAGTGCTTTCAAAGTGTATATGGGTAGCATATTTTCTGTAAATATTTTAATTGTGTTTTCACATTTAAATAAAAATATGATTACATATAATTTTCTAGATTGAAACTTTTTTCCTTAAAATTTAAAAAACATTTTCCATTGTTTTATTTTCTTATATTAAACTATATGCAATATTTTAGAAATACCACAACAAAAAAAGTATTTTTGTCATGTCAGTCTTGGGGCATATAAGTTCTTCAGGGTATAAAAGTTCTTCAGTACATAAGCAGAGCTTGGGAAGAAGGTGGTCTGGCACTTCTTTCCAATATTGGGTGGTGGGCGCCAGCCAACAGGCTCTCCTGACAGACCCACCATCTCCGCATCCTATACCTCATATAAGTGTAATCATACAGTATTGGTCATTCTGTGACTGGCTTATTTCATTTAGCATAATGTCCTCAAGGCTCATCCATGTTGTAGCATGTGACAGGACCTCCTTTTTTAAGGCTGCGTAATATTCCATTGTATGTATAATATATATCGCATTTTCTTTATCCATTCATCTGTCAGTGGACATTTGAGTTGCTTCAGCCTCTTGGCTGTTATGAAGAATGGTACAATAAACAGGGGAGTGCGAATATCTCCTCAAGATCCTGATTTCAATTCTTTTAGATAAATACTCAGAAGAGAGATTGCTAGATTGTATGGTAGTTCTAGTTTTAATTTTCTGAGGAATCTCTATGCTGTTTCCCATAGTGGCTGCACCATTCTAAATTCCCTCCAAAAGGGCAAAGGGGTTCCAATTTCTCCACATCCTTGCCAACACCTGTTATTTCCTACTTTTTTTTTTTTTTTTTGAGACAGAGTCTCACTCTGGTGCCCGGGCTAGAGTGCCATGGTGTCAGCTTAGCTAACAGCAACCTCAAATTCCTGGGCTCAAGCGATCCTCCTGCCTCAGCCTCCTAAGTAGCTGGGACTACAGGCATGCGCCATCATGCCCGGCTAATTTTTTTTTTCTATATGTATATTTTAATTGTCCAGCTAATTTCTTTCTATTTTTAGTAGAGATGGGGACTTGCTCTTGCTCAGGCTGGTCTCGAACTCCTGACCTCAAACAATCCACCCACATCAGCCTCCCAGAGTGCTAGGATTACAGGCGTGAGCCACCGCGCCCGATCTACTTATTTTTTATAATAGCCATCCTAACAGGTGTGAGGTGATATCTCACTGTGGTTTTCATTTGCGTTTCCCTGAAGACTGGTGATGCTGAGTATCTTTTTCCAATTCTGTAGGTTGTCTTTTCACTCTTTATTGTTTCTTTTGCTGTGCAGAAGCTTTTTAGTTTAACATAGTCCCACTTATCTGTTTTTGCTGTTGTTGCCCGCACTTTTGGTGTCATAGCCAAGAAAGCATTGACAAGACCGATGTCATGAAACTACCATTATGTTTTCCTCTAGGAGTTTTACGATTTTAGGTTACATAAATATTTATAAACATTATTCCATTGTATTTTTGCTTTTGTGCTGCTGTTCGAAAGTTAGACATCAATTTGATTCTTTGTTACTTTTTTTTTAATTGCCTTCCTCTTGAAAACTTTCAGCACTTTGTCTTGATGTTTGTATATTTTACTATAATGTATATAGTCTTTTTGTAGTTGTTATTGGATGAACGCAGAAATTATATATGAACATTATTCCTGCTCTCAGTCCCTCACCTGGTTGTTGCAAAACAGCCAGCCTCTCCTCGAGCCATTCTTAACTAGGTCATTAAAACAATCTTTGAGCAAGAGCTCAAAGGTATTCCATCAGGATGGCCTCGCTGCTTGTACCAAAAATACACCTCCGGCTGCCCCATGACCCTGCCTCTGCATCTTCACATTCAATATATTTCTTCCCTTACTCAGATTTTTTTTTTTTACAGTTTTATCTTTTTAATAAGTTTATCTGAATTGACATATAACTCACAAACCACAAAACTGACCCCATTAGAATGTACAATTCAGTGGTTTGTAGTATATTTCCAAGATTGTCCAACCATCACCACTAACTAATTCTGGAACATTTTCATTACCCCAAAAAGAAACCCCACACCCACTGGCAGTCACGCTCCATCTTCTCCATCCAGCTCCTGGCAGCCACTAATCTGCTTTCTGCCCCTATCGATTTGCCTCTTCTGGACATTTCACATAAAGGGAATCATCCAATATGTGGCCTTTAGTGACTGGCTTCTTTCACTTAGCATCATATTTTCCAAGTTCATCCATGCTGTAGCCTGCGTCAGTACTTCATTCTTTTTTAATCACCAAATAATATTTCATCGCATGAACATGCCACACAATTTTGTCTATTGATTCATAAGTTGAGGAATATTTGGGTTGCTTTCACTTTTTGGCTGTTATGCTACGGACATTTTATACAAAGTTTTGTATGGACATATATTTTCAATTTTCTTAGGTATACACAAAGAGATTAAATGCTGATCATAGGTAACTCTATGTTTCATAGTTTGAGGAACTGACAAATGTTTTCCAAAGTGGTTGCACCATTTTGTATTTCCACCAAGAAAAGATGAGAGTTTCTACTTCTCTGTATCTTTGGTATTTTCAGATTTATGGATTGAGCCATTGTGACAGGTGTGTAGTGGTATTTCATTATTGTTTTAATTTACGTTTCCCTGATGACAAATGACGCCAAGCACCTTTTTTTAATGTTCATTTTCTATCTGTATGCCGTCTTTAACAAGGTGTTCAGATTTCTTGTTCATTCTTAATTGGGGTATTTGTTTTCTTATTAAGTTTTAAGAATTCTTTGTATATATTTTCTGAAGATTTTAATCAGCTGTTATATACAAACTATATGATAATTTTAAAAAATTTTTAAAAATTTAAAAAATTAAAAAAAATTTAAGCCATGAGTGGAAGAAAAAAGAAGTTGTGTGTGGCGGGGTAAGGGAATCGCGCCTTCTATCTCAGGCTTTGCTCCTCGTTAGTGGGCTATCTTCCTTGAGTGGAGACTTCTCTCTCTGAAAAAAAATGCAAATTAAGTAATATTTATCTTTGAGAGTGGTTGTAGAGGCTAAATGAGGTGATGTTTAAAAATTGCTGATGCTTAGTAAAGATTCGATAAATGGTAGTTTAAATGGACTTGCTTTACTCTGGTTAATCTGGGCAGCAAGTGAAAGATGCAGAAGGCAAACCCAGGGGTTTCTGCTTTCAAAACTCCGCCTTTCCCTCAGTGTCCCCACTAGAGGGCAGCATTACAAGTCAGGCCGCCCTGGGTGCCAGTTTTACCTCTGCTGCCTGCTAGCTGGGCAACGTTGGGAAGGTGCCTTCGCCTCTCTGAACCTCGATTTTTCTTCCGTAGAATAAGAGTTGGATGAACTAATGTATAAAAGTGTATATAGCACTGTCTCTGGGACATAGTAGATGGTATATATTTCATTTATATACATTTTTTTAAATGATGTATTGGGAAGACATGAACTAAGAGTCAGGAGTCCTGAGCTCTTCTGCTATCTTGACCTTACCTTATGTGACGTTGGGCAAGTCTTGGCTTCTCTGGACTTTGGAGTCTTCATCTAGACTAAAGCATTGGAATAGTGCTGGTGGTGGTTGGGGGCGGATTTTAAAATCCCAATAAAAAATATACTATATATATGTGGATGGTTAACACCCAAATCAGGATAGTAGATGCCTCTGGAGAAAAGGAGAAAGGAATGAGATTGAAGAAGACACACAAGGAGATTCAATTGTATTTACTGTGCTTTATTTCTCAAAGAAAATTTGAAGCAAACACGGCAGAATGTTTAGCTCTGATAAATCTATGTGGTGGAATACAATGGACATAGTGATGAAATTATAAAATAGTGCAGCCACTTTGGAAAACATTCGTCAGTTTCTCAAAATGTTAAACATAGAGTTACCTTATGAACAGCAACTCCACTCCTAGGTATACATACCTAAAAGAATTGAAAATATATATCCACAAAAAATCTTGTATACAAATGTTCATAGCAGCATTATTTAAATAGCCAAAAAGCAGAAGCAACCCAAATGTTCATCAATCATTTCACTTTTAGGAATTTGTCTTAAGGAAATGAGTGAGAGCACAGGTTTCTGCAAAGATGCTCACTTCCTACTGCTTATAATAGCAAAAAATATATATATAATAGAAACATTAATAAGAGGTTAGGTAATAATTCATGGCCCATCCATAGGATGGAATACCATGAGGCCATGAAAAAGTATGGTGTCAGTGGATACTTAATGGCATTGAGAAATGATTATCTTTTGTGTAAATCAAGGGATTATAAAACAATATGTGATACTTGATCCCAATCTTGAAAAAAGTCAAATATTTATTTAAAAAGCAGTGGAATGCGGGGCATGGTAGCTCACACCTATAATCCCAGCACTCTGGGAGGCTGAGGCAGGAGAATTGCTTGAGCCAAGGAGTTTAAGGTTATAGTGAGCTGTGATCATGCCACTGCACTCTAATCCAGGCAACAGAGTGAGACCTTGTCTCAAAAAAACAAAAAAAAAAGTGGAAGGACATAGAATATTACTAGCAATGATATAATCTTTGCATGGTCAGTTTATGTGATTTTAATTTGAGTTATATATATAGTCTAGATTTCTACAATTAATATGAATTATTTTATGATTTGAAAAATATTAAGTGTGTTGTTAGAAAACAATTTTTTGATATTGCATACTCATATAGATGCTATGTTAGTGCACTATGTTTAATTTAACATGTATAGTCCCCAAAATTTTGTGTGTACTTTTTGTAAATCGAATGGTATTTTTATGGGCCCACCGTACTCTACTATGTAAAACCCTTTTGTAGTGTGAATAATATTTTGCAATCTGTCTGTAGTTTATCTGATTCAAAAGTTAAGATTTTCTGGCCTGGTGTGGTGGCTCACACCTGTAATTCCAGCAATTTGGGAGGCTGAGGAGGGAGGATCGCTTGAGGCCAAGAGTTTGAGACCAGCCTGAGCAACACAGTGAGACCCATCTCTAAAAAATTTAAATTTAATTTTTAATTTTTAATTTAATTAAAGAATTAAATTAAAAAATAAGATTACAGGCATGTGTGGTGACACATGCCTGTAATCTTAGCTACTTGGGAGGCTGAGGTGGGAGGATCACTTGAGCCCAGGAGTTCGAGGCTACAGTGAGCTAAGATTGCACCACTGCACTCCAGCCTGGGTGACAGCAAGACTCTGTCTTTAATTTTCATAATGATTTTTCTAAAATGAAGTCCTTCTCCATTCTGTGTATTCTTGCTGGTTCTGGTGTGTTTTCCATCTAATGTCTAAGCCAGGATTTTGGTGCCTGCGTCAGCAGATGGTTTAAGGAAGGGATCTGGTTAAGGAAGGGATTAAAGAACTCGGAATCCTGTAGGCAGAACCTCATTCCCGCCAGTGCAGAACATCAGGTATGCCAATTCTTTAGCCATGTGACTTCATTTGCTTACTTCTCATTACCTTGGCTTTAACGTCCTGGAAACCCACCCTTCTCCTGGACACCCTTACTATGGGCTATTACAATTTCACTGGGGAGCAAGATGTCTAAAAAAGGCTCCTTAGCAGGATGATAACAAAAAAGAAAAGAAAGGTTGAGATACACTGCTCTAAGAAGTCATGAAGAAATGTAAGGAAACTAGTGGAAGAAACCAGAGATACCCCAATGGAGGAGGTAAAATTTTAAGAGGTACTTGACACTGCAAAGGGTTTTGGTTACTGAAAATTAAGGGAGAAAGCCTTTCTAGGTGGCGGGAATGGATGGATGGGATTACAGAAGTAGGAAAGGAGTTAGCCTCCAGCTAAAACAGCAAATAGCCCACTTCCAGTAGAGCAGAGGCCCAAAGCATGGAGTCTGGGAAACTTCCACAGGAAGTGCAGACTATTTCATATGCATATAAAATATCTTCCCAAGTAGATCCGTTCTTTTGCCTCTTTATAGCCTCATCTTCCCAGGGGTCCTATATGTAGCTAGAATGTGACCAAGTTGAATTAGGAAAATTTTGGCTTTGACCTCACCTTGTTAATCAGCACTTCCTCCTGCCCCTGCCCCATGGTGTGCTCATTTTCCCTGGCTGCTCAGGGTCTGTGGAAGAATAGCCCATGGTGATCACTGTATCATTTCTATAGGTTGTGTATCATTGTCACTCACACGAGACTATCGCAACATGTGCTTCTCCATGGAAAAGGAAGATGCTACCTGGGAGAGGAGACTGGAGCAGCACTGGGGCTGAGAACCTGGGCTGAGACAGGTTTGTGCACTCATTGGGATCTGGCTGGGGATGCCAATAATCTCTGCTATGCAAATGAGCAAAAACCCAAGTGTCTTGTCTAGACCAGAGACCAGAACTCAGTGGGAGGTCCCTGAAGGGTGTGGTGCAGCTGGAAACAGAAAAATTCATTTCATCTGGCCTTGAACAGAACAGGATATTCATCAGACTAGCTCCGGGGAGGCAGGTAACAACACAGAGCCCAGCGGCCAAAAAGTTGCTACGAGAGAGTCCAAGACCAAGCGCTCACAGCCCCCGTCAGGCAAACGTGGGCTGGGAATTAGATATCTAGCATCAGGAAAGAAATGTGCACTTTGCATATTTAATTTTAGTGATGCTTTTTATTTCATTTATTTCCCTTTGAACATAATTGAACCCTCAGCAGGTCTTGAATGCTGCCTGGCAATCACGCTGTTCTTCCCTACTCCATTCAGTTACCCCTTCTTGGAGAGGACCATCCTACATCTCCTCTCTCTGCAAAGCTGCTCACTTCACCTCCTGCCTTGATCTTCCCGCTGAGGAAACAGGCAAACAGAAGTTCCCAGCAGCAGCCACATACTCTGCTTACTCACCTGTCGCCATTCTCTTTCCTGTCAAAAGCCAATTCTAATTGTGCGCTAGACCCTGTCCTGTTACTCGACGACAAGCCCCCGACTGGTCTCCCTTCTCTCTACAGCATCAATTTCTGACCTGCTCTGTAACGCCCCCGTCAGGTTACAAACATATGGTTGTTTCTCCCATTTTAAACAATGGTTACAACAAACATCTCTTAACTGTCACTGCATTTCTTTCTTCCCCTTTGTATAATAGAAAACTCTTCAAAGAATCATCCTCCACTTACCTAAGTCCAGTGGTTGAGTCCTTATCCTCATCCTATTTGACCTACCTTCGACAGATGACCCAGTCTCTGCCCCCTCCTCCTCTGCTTCCAGGACCACACTGCTTCCTTTCCCCCTCATCTCACTGGCTATCTCTCAGGCCCCCCAGCCACTCCCCCTCCTTTCCCTCTTCATGGAGGAGATGTATTTCTTTTCTGTTGCTGCTGTACCAAACTGCCACAAATATGGTGGCTTAAACAACACGAATGTATTATCTTTCAGTTCCAGAGGTTGAAAGTCCAAAATGGGTCTCACTGGGCTAAAAATCAAGGTGTTGATAGGGCTGTGCTCTATTCTGGAGGTTCTTTGGGACAACCCATTTCCTTGCCGTTTCCAGCTCCCGGAGGCTGTCTGCATCCCTTGGCTCTTGGTCCCCTTCCTCCACCTTCAAGGCCAGCACCGTTGCATCTCTCTGACTCTTCTTCCCCCTTTGCAGATCTCTCAGACCACAGCCAGCAAGGGTCCCCGCTTTTAAGGACCTACGTGATTAAATTGGGCCCCATCTGGATAGTCCGGGATAATCTCCCCATTGAAAAGTCCTCGGCCTCAATCACATCTGCAAAGTCCCTTCTGCCATGTAAGGTCACACAGCAAAGGTTCTGGGGACTGCACATCTCTGGGAGCCATTATTCTGCAGAGGACCACGGAGGATTGGTCTTTTTCTTTTCATATGCACTCCCTGGTGACATCTTCCAGGCCGAAGGATAACATTTGTCAGAGACAAATTTATGTCTCCAGGCCTTTCCTCTTTCCCAAGCTCCAAATTTCTTTATTCCCTTAGTTACAAGACATCTCTTATCAGCTGCCTAGTAAGTCACAAACTCAATCTGTCCAAAACCAAATGCCTGATCTTCCCCCCAAATCCACACCCTCTGGTCTTCCCCACCTCTGTGAAGGGCCACTCTAGACTTTGGGTTGCCCAGTCCAACAATCTCGGAATTATCTTTGACTCTTCTTTTTTTTTTCATGAACCTCATCCCATATTTCAGGAGATCTTGTCCCTACCTTAAAAATATATCCAGATTGCTTCAAAATAATACAGTGTGTGTTGGGATGGAGAGAAGGAGAGGGAAGAGGGTGTTTAATTCCATATGTATGTGAGAATTTTTCTGGGATTCATATCCAGGTACAGAATCACTAAGTCTTCAGAATGGCCTCATTAGTCTATACGTCCACCAGAGGTACACGACAATTCCTAAATCCTTCACCCCCAACAACACCTGGCATTAACCAGATGTTTGCTTTTTTTTTCCAGTCTAATAGCTAAAAGGTATTTTCTGGAAATTTTTCTTTTAATTTGCATTTCTCTTATCACTACTAGTTTGACCATCTATTCAAATGATCATTAGCCTTTTGCATTTCCTCCTCTATTAACCACCTGTTCATAGCCTTTGCACATCTTTCTACTGTGATTCCTTTATTTTTCTTCTTGATTTATAGAGATTCTTGTATGCTTTAGATACCAGTTTCTTGCTCATTTTAGATATTTTTTATTAATTTTTTTCTTTTTTTTTTGCACCACAGGAGTCCAAATTGCATCATTTTGCATATTTGAAAAAACATTTGTTCAGCTGGTCACTTGCTGTCTTTTGTCCTTAGTTTCTTTTATTGAACGGAAAGCTTTTAATTTTGATATAATCAAATTTATCAGAGATGTTGTTTGTTTGTTTTGGGTTTTTTGCCTACTGGTTTGTTCTTTGAAGATTTTGTTTAAAAATTGGGGACAGTTTTATGTCACAAAGAGTTTTACCTTACACATTCCAATTTTTAATCCATCTGGAGTTCCTGTTTTATGTAGGGACTCAGTTTATTTTTTCATAAAATGAATGAGTTCTTAATCCTGTTTACCAAGTAATCCAATTCCCTCATTGATTGGTGGTGTTATCTTCATCATTACTAAGTTCCTATGTATACCCAGAGATCTCCTATATATACCTAGAGTTCTCCTTACTGATCTTTTAATCTCTGTCTACTTTTGTACCAGTAGTACACTGTTTTTATTACTAAGACTTCGTAGAATAGCTTAATATTTGCAAGTGCAAAATACTCCATCTTTAGTCTTTTTTTTTTTGAAATCAGCATATTTGCTTGTGGACCAGTCTTTTTCATATATAACTTTTATTTGTATTAGAATTGCTTTGAATATTTAGATTAATTGGGGAGAAGTTCATATCTTTGTAATATTAAGTCAACTCATTCAAGAGCATGGCATATTTTTCCATAATTTAGATCATTTTTCTATGTCCTTCCATGGAGATCTTCATTAGAGAGTAATATAACAAAGTTAAATTATTTCCCATGTGCTTTAAAAATTTTTTTGTGACTATCCTATTATTTTTCTGGTTAGTTATTGCTTGTGTAGAGATGCTACTAATTTTTTGTAAGTTGATCTTCAATCCAGCAACATTGCTGGCTTCTATTATTAATTCTAATAGTTTCTGCTGATTTTTCTGTGTAAATAATCTCATTATCTGTATATAATGACAGTTTACTTTTTTCTCTTTCAGTTCTTACACTTCTTATATATTTTTCTTTTCTTAGAGATGGGAACAAACTAGCAGAAATCACCTGCAAAATCATCTAAGCAGGAGAGGTCTTTGACCAGTTTCAATTTATTTAATACCTTTAGTCTGTGAAATATTTTTCTTGTACTATTTTTAGCATTTTATATTTTTCTAGAAACATATCCACTTCCTCTAAGTTTTCAAATTCATATCATTGTTCATAGTATTTTAAATTTTTTTCTTTTGTATATTTATTTATTCACCTTTTAAATTCTTTGTTTGCTTCTTTCTTTTCCATTTCCACCTTCCACTGGATGGATTAAGCTTCCTTTTGCTGGTTTAAATCTTTTACATTCTCTTTGTGTTATGATTGTTGCTTTGACCTAAGAACCATACACAAGTTTATTTTCTCCTATTGATTTCTTAAACTTGTCAATATCTTCCCCACAGTACAAGGACTTTAGCATACTCTCAGTTCCGTTTAGTTTCTCTACTCTGCTAAATTGTTTAGAATTTTAGTTCTGGTGTGTTATGGATATTCTCTCTTCCTTTTGTCTCTTATTTGCTTTCTTTCTTAGATAATTAACTTTTACCAAGATGCTTGATAACTTTTATTTCCATATATATTAAAACATCCTCCTGAATTAATTTTTCATCTCATTTGAACTCTTCCTCCAAGCGTGCTTTCAAAGTCAATATTTCAGTGTAAGAAATAGGAGAAAATATTGGCAAACCATATGTCTAATAAGGGGTTAACATCAAAAATATATAAGGAATTCAAACAACTCAATAGTAAGAAAATGAATAACCCAATTTAAAAAATGGAAAAAGGACCTGAAAGGCATTTCTCAAAAGAAGACATATGGCCAACAGGTACATGAAAAAATATTCAAAAATCATTAATCCTCAGAGAAATGTACATTAAAACCACAATGAGATATCAACTCTTACTTGTTAAAATGGTTATTATCAAAAAGATGAAGATAAGTGTTGGCAAGGATATGGAGAAAAGGGAGACCTCGTGAACTGTTGGTGGGAATGTAAATTAGTACAGCTATTACGGAAAATAGTATGGAGGTTCCTCAAAAATTAAAAATAGAACTACTATATGATCCAGCATCCCCATTTCTAGGACTATATCCAAAGGAAGGAAAATCAGCATGTCAAAGAGATATCTGCACTTACATGTTCATTACAGCATTATTCACAATAGTCAAGATATGGAATCAACCTAAGCTTCCATCAACAGATGAATGGGCAGAGAAAATGTTGTATATAACATAATAGAATATTATGCAGCCTTAAAAAAGAAGGAGATCCTGTTACATGTTACAACATGGATGAACCTGGAGGACGTTATGTTAAATGAAATCAGTCAGGCACAGAAAGACAAATATTGCATTATCTCACTTATATGTGTAATCTAAAAAAGTTGAACTCACAGAAGCAGAGAGTAGAATGGTCATTACCAGGGGCTGAGGGTAGGGAGGTTGGGAAGATGTTGGTCAAAAGATATAAAATTTCAGTTATATAGAAGGAATAAATGCAAGAGATCTACTGTACAAGATGGTGACTATAGTTAATAACAACGTATTGCATTCTTGATAATTGCTAAGAGAGTAGATTTTTTAAGTGTTCTTACCACAGGGGAAAACAAGATAAGTACAGGAGATGATTCATATGTTAATTAGCTCGATTTAGCCATTCTACAATGTATACATATTTCAAAACAACATGTTGTACACAATAAATATATACAATTTTAAAAAGTCATATTTGGGTGGCATATGTACTATAAATATTTTTGTTGTGTTTTCACATTTAAATGATAATATGATTAGCTATAAAATTCTAGGTTTAAATTTCTTTTCCTAAAAATTTAAAAAATACTCCATTGTTTTTTGCATCAGGTATTGCTTTTCAGAAGTCAGATGTCAATTAGATTCTTGGTTGCTTTTTATAAAAGTCACCTTCCTCTTGAAAACTTTTAGCATTTTATTTTTGTCTTAATGTTTGTTTATTTCTATAATGTATATAAAAGTTTTTGTGGTTGTTCAGTGAACACAGGAATGATATATGAACATTACACCTACTCTCTATTATATTTTAGCATTTAATGGAAAAATTGTGTAATGATCAAAACCAAAAAAAATTAATATTGATAAGATATTGTAAACTTATCCATAAACCTTATTCAAATTTTCTGGTACATTGATTGATTTTTGTGAATGTTAAATCGACCTCACATTCCTGAGATAAATCCTACTTGGTTGGCCAGGCAAGGTGATGCATGCCTGTAATCCTGGCACTTTGAGTGGCCGAGGTAGGAGGATCACTTGGGGCCAGGAGTATCGCTTGCGGCCAGAAGTATGAGATCAGCCTGGACAACATAGTGAGACCCAGTTTCTACAAAAAAATTTTAAAATGATGCAGGTGTGGTGACATGCACCTGTAGTCCTACCTGTTTGGGAGGCTGAGGCAGAAGGATCGCTTGAGCCTAGGAGTTTGAGGCTGCAGTGAGTTATGATCAGATCATGCCCCTGCACACTCCAGCCTGGGAGACAAGAGCAGACCCTGTCTCTAAAAACAAAAAACCAAAAAACCAAAGCCAAAAAAAACCTACTTGGTGTATATACATCCACATATAATAAATATATGTGCACACACATAAAATTTTATGTGTAACACTGCAGTATTATATTTGCTAATATTTTTAAAGGACTTTTCTATGTAAATTCATGAGAGATACTCATTTGCAATTTTGTTTCTTGTAATGTCTTTGTCAGGTTTTTGTATCAGGCTCATGCTGGTCTCATAAGATGGTTTGGGACGTGTTTCCTTGTCTTCTGTTTCACTGATCTATTTTTGTGTAGCAAACCATCCCAAAATTTAGTGGCTAAAAACTGCAATGATTTATTATTCTCATTATTCTGTTGGTCAGGAATTTGGGCAAGACTCAACTCGTTTCTTCTGTTCCATGTGGCTTTGACTGGGGTCACTCACCTGGCTGCATTCTCCTGGAAGGTGGGCTTGGATAGGAAGTCCAAGAAGGTTTTAGTCACATATCTTTTTCCTTGGTGCACCTCCACATAGACTCTTCCTATCTCTCCATATAGTCTTTTATAACTCGGTAATTTAGCCTGAGCTTATTTCCAGCATGGTCACTGGCTTCTTAGAATGAAAGTGGAAGTTAACAGGCCTCTTAAAGACAAGGTCTCGAATAAGAATAGTGTCATTTCTCCATAATATATTGGTCAAAGCAAGTCAAAAGTCCATCCTGGTTTTTCAAGGGCAGGAAATAGATTTCACCTCTTGATGGGAGCAGAGACACAGAACTCGTGGCCATGTTGAATCCACCTGGTACTCTACTTGCTGAAAGATTTTGTGCAAGATTGATAACATTTTTTCCATGAATGCTTCATAGAAATGCACCTGTGAAAGCATTTTGGCGTGGAGTTTCCTTTGTGGGAAAGTTCTTTTTAGAATAAATTCAATTTTTCATAGCCGGGCGTGGTGGCTCACGCCTGTAATCCTAGCACTCTGGGAGACCAAGGCAGGCAGATCGTTTGAGCTCAGGACTTCGAGACCAGCCTGAGCAAGCGTGAGACCCCATCTCTACTAAAAAAACAGAAACAAATTAGTTGGACAACTAAAAAAAATATATATATATACA
>NW_012145856.1:545030-578360 GCF_000956105.1 Propithecus coquereli
AAATAAATTCAATTTTTCAATAGATAAAGGGCTATTTAGAGTGTCTATTTCTTCTTGAGTCAGTTTCAGAAATTTCTGTTTCCTACAGTTATTGAATTTATTGATATAAAGTTGTTCATAATACTATCGTATCATTTTATTGTCCAAAGGTTTATAATGATATCATCTATTTAATTCCTATTGGCAATTTGCATTTTGTATCTGTTTGTCATGATCAAACTTGCTAGAATTTATCAATTTTATTAATATTTTCAAAGAAATGACCTTTGGGGCTTTGTTAATTTTCTGCAGTGTGTTTTCTATTTCAATTATTTCTGATCTTATCTTTGTTATTTCCTCCTTTCTACTTACTTTGCTTTAATTTCTCTTCTTTACCTAGCTCCTTAAAGTGCAAATTTAGATTATTGTTTTTAAATTGCATTGGTTTAGGAGCATACAACAAATTGTGATATTTTGTGATTACATTTTCATTTACTTTATAACATTTTCTAAACTCTTCTGTGATTTTTTCCACCCTTAATCCATGGGTTATTTAAAAGAGTGTTGTTTAATTTACACATATTTGGGGCTTTTCTACATGTTCTATTTTTATTGATTTCTAATTTAATTCCATGCAGTCAAAGATATATTCTATAATATTTCAATTTTTTGAAATTTATGGGAATTTATTTTATGGCCTCGTATATGTCTGTGTTGGTGAGTGTTGCATGTGCACCTGAAAGGAGTGTGTATTCTGCTGTAGTTGGATAGAGCATTCTACAAATGACAGTGAGGACAAGTTTGTTGATAGTGTTGTTCAAATCTTCTATATTTTTACTGATTTACTGCCTAGTTGTTTTATCAATGGCTGAGAGTAGGTATTAAAATCTTGAACTGTGATTATGGACTTGTCTATTTCTCCCTTTAGTTCTATCAGTTTTTACTTCATTATTAGCTCTGTTATTGATATTATAAGCACACACATTTAAAGTTGTTATGTCTTCTTGAGGAATTTACCCTTTTATCATCATTAAATGCCCTTCATTGCTGCTAATATACTGAAGTCTTGTTTTGATGTCTACTTGTCTAATATTAACTTAATCATACAAGTTTTTATATGCTTACTGAATATAGGATATGTATTCTTCATTCTTTTACTCTCAACCTATCTGTGTTTTTATATTTTAAGTGTGTCACTTATAGACTATGTATAGTCAGGACTACTTTTTTATCCATTATGACAATCTCTGGATTTAAATTGGTATGTTTAGCTTGTTTATATCTAATGCAATTATGGATATTGTTAGGTTTAAATCTATTATTTTGCTGTTTGTTTTCTAATAATTTCTTCTTTTTTTATTTTTATGTTCCACCTTCTTTCCTACCTTATTTTTGGTTAGCCACTTTTTTTTAGTATTTCATTTTAATTCTGCTGGCTTTTAGGCTATTCTTATTGGATTGTTTTTAGCAGTTGCTCTCTAGGGATTACAATATACATCCTTAATAGTCTACTGACACTTAATATTGTACTGTTCATGAAAAATGTTAAAATTTTATAACAGTAAAATTTTATCCATCTTCCCTTATCCTTTGTGCAACTCCTGCCATATAGTTTACATTTTCATGTATTAAATCTCATGATGCAATGTTACAATGTTTGCACAAAATATTCATTTTAAAGAAACCAAGAGAAAAAAAGAAAAGAGTCTTTAGTACTTACCTATATATGTGACATTTCCTATGTTCTTTTCTCCTCCTTATGTCTGAAATTCATCTGATATTATTTCCCTTTGGCCAAAAGAACATCTTCTATCATTTCTCTTAATACAGATCTTCTGGGACAAATTTCCTCGTCTTTCACTTATCTGAAAATACCATCACTTTACCCTCATTTTTAAACGGTATTTCCATTGATATAAAATTTAGAGTTTAAATATTTTTCTTCTTTCTCCCTTACTCTTACACCTTAAGGATGTTGTTCCATTGCTTTCTAGCCTCTTTTTCAATTATTATTTTATGAGAAGCCCATCATCAAGTATATTGTTGTTCAATGTGTTTTCCCCTGTATGGTTAGTTTTAAGATGTTCTTTGAATCTTTGGTTTTCAAAAGTTTTACTATGACGTACTTTGCTTCTTTTTCTTAACTAAATTTGGGGATTTTTCAACCATTATATATTCAAATCTTTTTTTCTGCCCCATTCTCTCTTGTCTACTTCTGGGACTCTAATCACACGTGTGTGTTGAGCTGTTTTGATATTGTTCAAAGGTCACTGAAACTCTGTTCAATTTTTTTAAACATCCCTTTTCCTCCATTATTCAGATTGGATATTTCTGTTGACTCATGCTGAGGTTTCACTTACCTTTTCTTCTTCTCTTATCCCCAATCTGTGGTTAAGTTCAACCAACTAGTGAATTTTTGTTATTTCAGATGTTACAATTTTCAGTTCTAGCATGACCACTTGGTTCTGATTTTTAATTTCCATTTCTCTTCTGAGCTTGTTTTTCTGTTTAGTTTTCCTTAAGTCTTTGAACATATTTTAAAATACCTGCTTTAAAGTCCTTGTCTGCTAATTCTAGCAACCATGTTGTCTCAGGGTCTGTTTCTATTGTCTGATTTTTTTTTTTTTTTTTTTTTTGCTATGAGTTATACATTCCCACTTCTTCACATGTCTAATAGGTGTTTTATTACATACTGGACATTGTGGCCGAGACATTGTAGAGACTCTGTATTCTGTTACCTTCCTCTAAAGTATGCTGATATTTGTTCTGGCAGACAGTTAAGTTACTAGACAATCAACCCGAATTTGGGGGGCTTGGTTTTACACTTGTTTAGGTCTGTGGAAAGCCAAGTTATTTACCAAGTCTCTTTAATTTGATAGATTCAAATTATAAACTCTTTCTCCTCTATGGTGAGAAGTTGAAATCTCTTCTTA
The DNA here is from genome assembly GCF_000956105.1 of Propithecus coquereli. Lineage (NCBI taxonomy): Eukaryota > Metazoa > Chordata > Mammalia > Primates > Indriidae > Propithecus > Propithecus coquereli. The sequence goes on from NW_012145856.1 coordinate 547,943, forward strand.
GTTCTTCCAGCCTTTCAGTTTTTGCTTTCTACTAGGTTCCTTGGAGTCTCCCCAACATATGTGCAGTTCAAGGGTCAACCAAGGATTTCAAGGGATTTATATGTAGATTTTGGGGTTCCCCTCTGCTGTGGCTCACTTCTTCATGAGATGATTTCTTCCCTCCATTTCTAGACACTTTGGCAGCTCTAAACTCTATCCTCTGATACCCCAAGCCAATAAAACCAAGGCTTTCTCCTTGAATTCTGGTTATCCTGAGCCACACAAATTTGGGGTATTATCAAGGAAAAATCATACAATGTGAATCTCATACAAGGTGCTCTCCTTTTTTCCATTAGTCATATTCCTTCCACTTTTTGCTTGCTTTTTGGCCATGTTCCCATGTCTTCAAATTACACATGTCATTTGTCCAGACTTTATCATCGTACTCTCTGGGAGAGTTAGGCTGACACAGGCTACCCCAACATGATGGAAACTGGAGCCACTCCTTCTCTTCCTTTTATAAAAGTAAATCTATTATAAAATGAATGCTTAATCGTTGAAGAAAACCTGGAGGATACAGAAAAGCAAAAAGAACAAAACAAAGTAATCCCAACTATCTGGAGCTACCCACTACCATATATTGGTGAACATCCTTCCAATCTTTTTGCTATTTATTTATCATCTATCTATCACCCATCTATCTATTTATCATATACATCTCCCTTATCTTATAGAACTACTACTTTTTAAATTTTTTTCTGCCTTTATCCATTTTTTTATGGGTTTCTTTTTGTCTATATCCTTTCTTATAACATTGATTGTACTTTATTGGCAGAAACAATCCATAAAATATCTCAGTATCTTCAGTCCTTGGCAAACTATAAGTATTCAATGAATATGTGCAGAATGACTAAATTTTTCCAGGCAAGACAGAGATTTTCTTTAACCTACAACTATGTGTTCTGTGGTAACTACCACAGCTGTTCACAAATGTTTGATTCTCTCTTAACACATGGTGGATCGTATTTTCTTGCCTTGTTGAACTTGGCTGGGGCCACATGACTTGCTTTGGGCAATAAAATGTGAGCAGAATACGTGTGTATCACATCTGGGCACACCTGCATACTTTCAGGACCAAGGCGTACTTTCCCAGTTTCTTTCCCTCTGCTGAGGTGATTAGCTATGCTCCAGTTCGAGACTCCTCTATCAAGCCGGATCCTGGTTTAGGGATGACAGTTCTGTGGAGCAGAGCCATCACCTAATCCGTGATGGACATGGAACACAAGCACGAACTAAACCTTCACTATTTTAAGCCAGGGGTTGGTAAACTATGCCTGAGAGCTGGTTGTGCTCACAAATAAAGTTTTATTGGAACACAGCCACAACTATTCATTTACATAATGTCTGTTTTCATACTACAAAGGTAGTTGAGTAGTTGCTGCAGAAACCGTATGGCCTGCAAAGCTTAAAATATTTAATATGCGGCCCTTCAAGAAAAGTTTGTTGATTCTTCTCTTAAATAGCTGAAACTTGGGACTTGTTATGGCAGCATAATCTAAGCAATCCTAACTGATATACAATTCTTTTTTTTATTTTTTAATTGACACATAATAATTGTACATATTTATGGGGTACATAGTGATGTTGTTGACACATATAATACATAATATTAGATTAGCGTAATTATCATATCCATCATATCAAACATTTATCATTTCTTTGCTGATACACAATTCTAAGTTTCCAAATGAGTATCAGGAACAGGCTGGAGGAAGGAGAAGCCAGATGCAGTGACACTAAGGAACCTGAATATCTATATCTGTGTTTCTAAATCTTTTAAAACTAATCATGTCCCTTGTGTGTGTGTATGTGTGTGTGTGTGTGTGTGTTTAAAAAAACACATGATTCTTGATTTTAAAATGTGTATCATTTGTTTTTTACCAAGAACATCAAAAGTATGATAATTTCTGAAGAAATTTTTATTTTGATGTTGAAAGAGCCACTTTTTTTAGTTTTCTTTTGTTTTTTGTGGTATATGAGGATGAGCACTAACTCTCCTTGCAAGTGGAGAATAGCACACAACAGGTTACTTTCAACATCAGCTTACTCTCCGCTTTGTCATCAGTGACATCCTTCCTCCTAGATTCTGCTAACCACCCCCCAGTCCCCACGAAGGATTGTGGCTCTATAGGAAAAACTTGAGAGTAGAAGCCAGAAGGCTTGTGTCCAGGTCTCCAGCAGAAATGTATTTCTTTAAGTTAGGCACAGAAAGATAAGCACCGCATATTCCCACTCATATGTGGGAGCTCAAATTTTATAGATGTAAAGGGCAGATTTGTGGTTATCAGAGGCTGACAAGGGTAGAGAAGAAGAGAGGATGGAGAGAGGCTGGATAATGGATACAAAATTATAGCTAAATAGGAGGAATAAGTTCTATTGTTCTATACCACTGTATGATGACTATATAGTTAACAATATTACACAGCTAGAAGAAAGAATTTGTTCCCAACACAAAGAAATCATAAATGAGGTGACGGATCACTAATTACTCTAATTTGATCATTACACATTGTATCAAAATATCACTCTGTATCTCATAAATATGTTCAATTATTGCGTGTCAACTAAAAATAAAAGGAAGAAAAAAAGAAATATATTTCTCTTATCCAGTGTCCAAAAGGGAGGTTGCAGGCAGCCCCATCACTGAAACAGGAGGATGAAAGGAGGACTGGGGAGTCAGAAGGACATGACCTCGGGGTGAGGGTTTTGAGAAGGGGGGATCTTCAGACTAAAGGGGGCGGATGACAAGGAGCACCTGGAAGGGCTTGCTCCGTGCTTTACACCTGAGCCAAGCTCCCTGAACAAGGAGAGACTGTTCTTGTGAGAATCCACAGTGGTTGCCCTGCATGCCTGCTGGGACACACGTGGCTTCCTGTGCCCTCTGGGGCCCCTCGCAGTTCCTTTGCTCCCCTTCCTTCTCCCAGGACTCCTCTCCTTTCTCCAGCTGCCACAGCCTACCCTAGCTCCCAGCACTCCTCGGACTGACTCGCCCGCCCCCTCGCACTCTCACCCCACTTTTCCCCATGAAAAAATAACATGGGCCTTTTGCACTTCACCCAGTGCAGAGACCCCAGGACTGAGATGTCCCACTCCCTCCCCCGGGTTCTAGGCCACTAACTGTGCAACCTTGGGTCAGTCATTCTTTCTCTTGACCTCATTGTCTTTGCCTGTAAAATTAGGAGTTGGATGATGTACTCTGTAAGGTCTCTTTTAATTTTCAGGATGTTTTTGCAAATTACTAGGGAAATAAGGGAGACCAAAAGTAAACAAAGGAAAAGTTATAGGCTCTTAAGAAATCTCAATATATCCTCATAAAAATTTCCTCCGAGGTATGGCGAAATGAAAATTGGACTAGCTCTTTCTCCAACTCCTTTTGTTGACAGAGGGAGAGCTCCTGTGATACAGGATACTGTCATTTATATGTCAAAGGCGGGACAGACCGACAGGTAAACTTCATGTTACTTCCTGATGTGAAGAGTCTGAGTGGCAATTTGGGCCCCGATAGCAATTTGTCCAAAATATTTTCATGATTAATGAGCACACTAAGGACAAACTTTTGGAAATCAGGATGGCCCTGGAAATTTTGGAACATTTTACATTGCATGTTCTTAGTCTATTCCTTAAAAAGAAAAAAGAAGAAAAAATCTTATTATTTTATTCAGGGCCAGTGAAGCTTATCTGGCTTCCCCTCCCTGGGAACTCGGGTTTTCTCTTGATCCCACCTGTCCGTAGAGGCCAGGCCACTCTTTAGAAGGGCAGACAATAAGGGTTCCAGTGCGGATTCCAGAGTCAGTCAGATAGAGTTTGAATCTTCTCCCAGCACTTACTTGTATGGCTATGGGCAAATACTTAACCCTTTCTAAGCCTTAGTTTCCCCATCTGTATAATGGGTACCTAGTTTATAGGGTGGTTAGGATTAAATGAGAGGAAGCAAGTTCATGCCCTTAGCGTGGTGTCTGGGGGATAGTGAGCACTTAAACACCAGCAATTGTTATTAGGGGAAATCTAAGTGGATTAGGTAGAAGCTATAGCAGGAGATCCTCAGGCCCCTGCTGGCCATCTGCTCTTTCCCTCATGCTCACACAGTTCTCCTGTGGGTAAAATGCTCTCAAACAGCATCGCATGCTACAGAGAAACCCTCCGTGAAAGGAAGAGTCAATCAATGCAGCAAACGTCATTGTTGCCTTATTTTAAGAAATTGCCACAGTCACCCCAGCCTTCAGCAACCACCACGTTGATCCATCAACAGATATCAACATGGGGGCAAGACCGTGCACCAGCAGAAAGGTTAGCGCTTGCTGTAGGATTCGTCCTTCCTTGCCATCCTACAGGTAAGTGTGTCTTTGGACTGGTGTGCTGAGCAGTGAGCAGAGTAGAAGAGTTCTTATGGAACCTGAAGAAACCAGTGGCAACCATCCTCCCATTTCACCTTTGTTTGGCAAAGTGAAAACACCCGATGCAAGGGGAGCCTTCCTACTGGGACAGCGGGAGAATGGAGAGCACACAAAGCCCAGCTCTGCGGGCAGGCTCAACACATGTGGGTTTGAGATGCATGTCCTTCCCCCTTCTATTGGTGGTGGCCCCAGAAGTCGTGTGAGAAGGTGTCAAGGCCCCAGTAACAGCACTCATCTGCTCCTCCCCACCTCTGCCTCCTCTTCTTCCTGCCCCAAGAAAGTTCTCGCCTCCCTGCTGCCTCTTCTTCTACGTTGTTAGAGTTTACCTGCAGCTTCCCCCTGGCCCAGACTCCCCAGCCTCTCCTGCACCACCTGGGGGAGAAAGTCTCACCAAAGCCGGCTTTGGGCCCCTTCCAGGTGCAAAACCAGTAATCAGGTGGCCTGGAGGCAGGTGGCAGCTGTGGATTGGCAGGCGGGCAGCCCGCCTGGCAGCCTGATCCCACCCAAAGTTGGCTGGCGCGTGGGCCGCGGGGGCACGCATCAAAGGCCAGGAGCCCCCAAGTGCCGGGCTGCCGGGGGTGCGGGGACCCGGGCGCGCGGGGACGCAGGGACCGGCCAGTTTCTTGTTCTCTCCTGGGTAAAAGAAAAATCCTCTATTAAGGACAGCGACTGCCCTCCCCCTCCCAGGGAGACGCTGTCCTTACACACTCCCCTGCTCAGGGAGGCTGCAGGGCATCTGAGCTGCAGGCGCTGCTTGGCACCTGACGACAGAAGGGGTTTAATGACCGCAACGTGACCACTGCACGCAGGATGCAAATATCCGCGAAGATGCTGGTACCCAGACTGCGCAGTGGCCCAGGCAGGCACAGAGGCTTTCCGGGAGGAGGGTTGAGGTTCTCAGTCCCAGCCCCGAAGTTCTGGGGCTGGACAGCGTGATGGACATTTGCCCTCGGGAGTGTCAGAGGCTGCAGGACCCAGCAGGAGCGGGCGGCAGCTGGACCCCTAAGGCAGGGCTGTGCGCTTCTGCCGGGGTGGGCTGAGGAGGCTGGGTTTGGAAAGCGGGGACTGAGGGGGTCCTCAGGCAGATTACGGGAGGGTGGTCAAGACGCTCCTGCAGCCGACCGACCTCCAGAAAATAGGAAGCTGAGAAAAGTGAGGGTGAGGGTAAGAGAATGGCTAAGGAAAAAAAAAAAAAGATGAGAACAAAGCAAGTGAAAGACGGTGGGAAAAGAGGGGCAGAATCAAGGAGAACAAAGTCAATTGCTAGGTCAGCACCAGGACTGTAAGTTCTCAAATAGAAAGTGGTCTCATGTAAAACAGTTCTGAAAGTGAGTCCCTGGACCGCAGCATTAGCTTCACTTGGGAACTTGCTGGAAATGCAAACTTACTGAGTCAGAAACTCTGGGAGTGGGGCCCAGCACTGTGTATTTCAAGTCCTCCAGGCGATTCTGATAGGGCTCAAGTTTGAGAACCACTGGTGTAAAGGAAGTGGCACTGGCCTGGGGGCTGGGAAGCTGGGTCCCTCTGTTTTCCCATCAGTGAAAGAAAGGGTGGGACTCAATCTGGGGACACACAGGCAGAATATGCAGAATGAGGTGGGCAGGGTAGGAATTAATAATGTCACATCCCCGAGGGCCAGCACCTTGTGCCAGCCAGCTGTTGCCTGCCTGAATTTGGGCCAGTGTTGCCATATTCTCTGATTTTGCAAGAGAAGCTGGAAACCTGGATTTTTAAAATGTGAAATCTCCTGTTTTTCAAATGTTGGCAACTAATTAAACATTTAAAAAAATATTGTTTGGATCCTCACTACAGGCCAAGAAAAACACACCTGCAGCCTGGATCTGCCCTGTGGGTCCCAGTTCGCATTCTCTAGACTCTGAGATCTCATCTGGCTCTGAAACAGTCTGTGATCCTGACATACAGTGTAGCTGCTACCCTAACATGGAAGAGTAGCACTTCCCAGAAAATATTGTTAGGAGAGAAAGTTTTTGGAACACCTCACAGTCACACAAAAAAATATCATTGTTCCTTTAATTCCCTCTTTGCTGTTTTCTATTATCCTCTTAATGCAAGAGCCCAATTGTTCTCATTATAATTCAGATCTAAAAAGTGCTGACCCATAGAAACATCAAGCAACTGGCTCGAAGTCATCTGCCAGAGCCGGCTGTGTGCTGCTATCTCTCCAACCATAACTTCCTCGTCAAGGCCCACTCTAAAACCCAGCTACTGTTTAGCAAATGTTTTTCCCATGTACCAGACATTGTTCTATGTGCTTTACATGTATTAACTCTCTTAGTCCCACAACAACCCTATGAAATGGGTACAGTTATTTTCTCCCATTTTACAGATGATGAAACAGACAGGATAAGTAATTTGTCCAAGGTCACCCAGCTTGCATGCAGTAAGTGGCAGAGCTGGGATTTGAACCCAGGCAGCCTTGCCTACCTCCAGAGTGCATCACACTTTACCACCTCCCCTACCCTCAGTGATAAGCCTCATCCCTTCCCACCCAGATGGGGTCCCTAGGAACGTGGCGGCTTAGAAGGGCACAAAGGGTCTGTGCTGAAGGAGCTGGGCAGGCGCAGCGCACAGGGAGCTGTGACCCAACCAGGTCGGCCCGTCCGCAACATGCCGGCTAATGTAGCCAGGCAGGCTTAAGGTGTCACGGAGTTTGACAGCTTTAACAAAGGAGGTGTCATCCAGAGAAGATGAAAGAGCAGAGCTGTTTATTTGAGGATTAGAGCCTTAAGAAATGTCTGTAACTCTGCAGGCTGCATTTCTGCATCTTATCCTCCTTGTTCCTGACAGTGTTTTCAGGGCTTTGGGGGTAAGATTGTCCCATAATCTAGTTTAATGTTACAAGGCTTTCTAGGTAGAGGAGCTGTCTCTCTCCCACACAGCACTTGTTCTTAAGCGCTCCAGATGGAAAGAGCGCAAAAAAGGACATGGGTCCTAGGCCTACCTTATAAACAATTGACTGCGAGGCCTGGGAAACATATTTCACTTTTCTGGATTCCAGATGCTTCTTCTCCTGTGTTACCCAATACGGCAGCCACTTGCCACGTGTAGCTAAATTATAAATTCAGTGTCTCAGTCATTTTAGCTACATTTCCTGTGCTCAATAGCCACACGTGGCAAGTGGCTGTTATAGTGGATGATGCAGAAGTACATCTCTATTATTATAAAATTTTGTGCTTATGATTGAATTAGATAATCCTAAAGCCTTTGAACACTCAAATTCTATTTTTTGTTTGTTTCTGATGCATGAGCAGTTGCTACTCACTATCTGCGAGACAGTCTATGGGGTTGGCTGATCTCCACCAGGGAGGTGGGGTGCCGTGAGCTAGTCACAGTCTAGGCTAGTCACTTCACCTTGTGGCCAAGAGGGGCAACTGGAGAGACCTCCAGTCAGAATTTGTGATGCAACTTTTGACCATGAATATCCCTACTGTATGAATCCCACTGGCTCACAGAGGAAGTGAGCACTGGATCACATTATTTGGAGTAAAGGTAATAATATTGTTGCACTTTCAAGAACTCTAACAGTCTGCCCCTAGCCTGGTGTCGTGATGAAAACACTGGAGGGGCACAGTCAAATAACAGTAAAATCTAACATCTATCTAGCATTTAGCGTAAGCCAGGCATTGTCCTATGCACTAAACATATTTTTTAACTCATTTAACCCTCATAGCAATGTTATGTGGCAGGCACCATTACTATCCCCATTTTATGGAGGAGGAAGCCGAAATACACAGAGGTTCAGCAGTCCATGTGTTACATGGCTAATAAGTGCTGGAGCTGGGATTAGGGTCACTAGATAAAACACAGCACTGAAATCTTACTGGGCATCCTGTACTTTTATTTGCTAGATCGGCAAGCCTAGCTGAGATTCAAGTCCAGGCACTCTGGCTCCAGAGCCTGGACGCTCAGTGCCTCTGTTTTGCTGCCTCTTAAAAGAAGAAGGTAATTTTGGATGCTGTCTTCTAAGATGCAAGGGAACATCTCCTTGGAACTATGCAACTCCCCTCTCAATGCCTCCAAATCCCCATACTCAGGGGCATGACCATCGACCAGAGAGGACAAAGCGTTTGAAAGTACACAGTTTATACAAACTGACAAATTGCAGACACACAGTAGCAGGATCCAGCGTTCCTCTCCTAAAGCATAAGCCCTGCTTCACCCCTGCACAAGTCGGCTCCATTATTCCCAGAATCCCGCCCTCCCCCACAATGGAAGCCCCCTCCACACTGGCTTTAACACGGGACTCAAGGTCAGGCTGGTGCATGAGAATACCTGAGGCTTGTATTTTAAAACAGTTTCATGAGCCAACTCCAGATCTGCTAGATTTGAATCCCCAGGGGTGGGGCTAAGATCTGTATTTTTAATAAGCTTTCCAGGTAGTTCTGTTGGCTCCCCAGGTTTGATGACCACAGTTCAAAGGTGCTGCTCAGTGCTGCTGCCCCATCTCAGGAACTTTTCTGTCCTCTTAAAGACCCACGTCACATTCCACGCACCTCCAGCCCCCTCCCTCCATCCTCACTGCTTACCTTGTCACCCTGAATCCCTTCTAGCTTCTTCCATGCTTGACTATTTCCTTCACTCATCTCTTGTTTATTCTTCCTACCCTATAGCTGGATCCTCCCCAGACATTATTTCCTATCATTGTTGTGGCTCCTCGGTAGTCAAATTTCCAGCCTATCACTATACAAGACATACCTCAGAGATGTTTGGTCTAGACCACGGCAATAAAGTGAATATCAAAATAAAGTGAGTCAGTCAAACTATTCGGTTTCCTGGTGCATATAAAAGTTATATTTACACTATACTGTGGTCTATTGTCTATTAAGTGTGCAACAGCATTATGTCTAAAAGAACAATGTACATACCTTAATTTAAAAATATTTTATCAACAGAATAAAAAAAATTTTAAAAAAAGAATAAAAATATTTTATTGCTAAAAATGCAAACGATCATCTGAGACTTTAGCAAATCATAATCTTTTTGCTGGTGGAGGGTCTTGCCGCCTCCACGTTGATGGCTGCTAACTGATCAGGGTGGTGGTTGCTGAAGGTGGGGGTGGCTGTGGTAATTTCTTCTTCTTTTTTTTTTGAGACAGAGTCTTGCTCTGTTGCCCGGGCTAGCGTGCCATGGTGTCAATGGTGTCAGCCTAGCTCACTGCAACCTCAAAATGCTGGGCTCAAGTGATCCTCCTGCCTCAGCCTCCCAGAGTGTTAGGATTACAGGTGTAAGCCACCGTGCCTGGCCAATTTCTTGAATAAGACACGAAGTTTACCACATTCACTGACCTTTCAAAAAAGGAACAGTAGCATGCGATGCTGTTTGATAGCATTTTACCTAATGGTGGAGGTAGGACAAGAATGAGTCATGAGAATATTAATACAAGAATATCTAGTTTTATTGTGCTTCACTTTATTGTACATCGCAGATATTGCATTTTTTACCGATTGAAGGTTTGTGACAACCTTGCATCCAGCAAGTCTATCAGTGCCATTTTTCCAACAGCGTGTACTCACGTTGTGTCTGTGTCACATTTTGGTAGTTTAGTAGTTCTTGAAATATTTCAAACTCCACCATTATAGAACCTTAGCAGGTTAGATTTGGTAGAAAAACCTTCATTTTACTGATGGGGGAAAAAATCTTCAAGAGATGACTGAAATAACCCTCCCAAGTTGCCAAAAGAGTCTACAGGGAATCTGTCTGCAAAGCCTTCTAAAGCCCAGTCATATACACATAAAATATCTTATATTGCATGGACAAAGACTACAGTTTCCAGCTAGGTTCGATCTAAAGTTAGGTTTTATTTAAAACGAGCTATTTGCTGAATTTCCCCTCCTGGACCTGGGATGGTTTTAATGATTAGAAATTGATTGATGAGTGGTCAGCTCAAATCAACTGGCCACAGCCTAGGAATTCTTGGAGTCTCTAAAATGTGAGACAAATAGGTCTGTTAATCATTTAATTGACTATGTGTGCCCTGCAGAAACTATGACTCTACCCCCAACAATCTGCACTGACAGCGGGGATGTGGGGTGGGGAGCTGGTGTCCTTAATAGCCTTCAGCTGAGAGACTACACAAGCACCCTTATTTTTCTTTAAAAACCAGCCCTAGAGCTGCCATCTATTAGTAATTCAGCAAAACCCGGCAAGAACTTTTTGCACATCTATTGTGTCCCCAGCACTTTTAGGCACCTAGTATATGACAGAAGGAATGTGTACAACCTGTTAGAGACCAGACAGATGAAACCATTAAGGTGCGAATGCTCCCCACTGGTGTCCAAGTCAATGAGGCCCAATCTGCTTTCGGAGGGCCCTAGGAACTCTTCGATGCATTCACAAAATTCTTTAATTTGTTGAACACAGGACTGAGCATTGAAGAAGTGATGAAGGCCAACAGGACACGGTCCCTGTCTGCAATCTGGAGACTGTTACTGGAAATGAAAGCTACCATGGAGCCCCAGCCTTTGGCCTTAGGATGCAGAGGGAACTTCTGTTGCAGCTGATAGACAAGACAACCTTTGGGCTTGGCGGGGAGGGGTCTCTGTGGCCTGCATCACTCCAGGGTTGACTTCGAATGAAAAGGGGGTTCATTTTTGATACACATTCTCATATATATTACACATATTCTATCATTTAGTACATGTTCTGTCATTTAGTAGTTGTGTGATATTGGGAAATTTACTTAAGTTTTCTCTGCTTCCATTTCTTAATTGGTGAAATGTAGATGGTTAGATCTATTTTGCTGGATTGTCACGATCACTTAATTAAATTAGATATAACAAATTAAATTGCCTTACGAAAGTGCTTGACACCTGGACATGATAAAAAGAGGGTCACCTAATCACCCAGTCAATTCCACCATTGAGTTAAAAGAAAACTCAGAAAATTAGTCCTACTATTATTTGGTTGGAATTCCATAGAGCAAACACTGGAGATAGACTTTATCCCAGTGTGGCACTGTGGCAAAGCGTGGCAAAAGAAAGAGGGAGGAAAGATACAGGAGCAGAAAAAGGGTAGAAAGGGAGAAGCAGGAAAGGGAGGAGGAGAAAGAAAATATCAGACACAGTCAAGAGCCAGGTGGGAGAAATATTTTATGTTCACTTTTGACAAGCCATTCATAGCCTACACAAAGGCAAGCAATGATGTAATAGATAATTATTTAGATAGTATCTGCTTAATCAGTCCCAAATGGTACTCAATTACTAGAGAATTAGAAATCCTTAATTACTGGTGTGGAATTTCAAAAGAAGAGCCTAGGAAATATGCAAATGCTCCCGCTGGGCACCCAGGTGGGACCCAGGCGTGCCAGGCTGCTGCCATCCCTTCACCTGGGGGAGGCCCTGCACCGATGTTTTCAGAAAGCAGCCGGGACAATTATGGGTTTGTGGAGAACAGCTGGAGATCCCGGAGAAACAAGTGGAAGCTAAGCTGTGCCCGAAGCTATATTTGAGTCGTTCTATCTTATCTGTGGCTTTTTCACTTTAAAAATAAAAAAATAAGAGAAGCAAAAGCACAACTATGGCACATACTGAATGAATGAATGAGATGGGGACGCTTTGATTAATTTACCTAGTATTCTCTCTCTCGTGTTGGCCCCATTTCACAAAACAGAGAAAATATTTATGTCTAGAAGAAGGAATATCAATTATAATAAAGTAACACTTTGTGGTGGGCATTATATTAAGTACTTGACATAATTAATATAATCCTCAATAACCACCCTATGATGTAGGTACAGGGTCCCCCCCTTATCTGTGGTTTGGCTTTTCAAGGTTTCATTACCCACAATTTGAAAATATTAAATGGTAAATTCCAGAAGTAAACAATTCATAAGTTTTAAATTGCACATCCACCATCGTGAATGTCACGATGAAATCTCACGTTGTCTCTTTTTTGCGCTGCCTGCCCGGATCATCCTTTTGTCGGGCATATATGCTACCCGCTTGTTAGTCGCTTAGTGGCCATTTTGGTTAACAGATTGAAAAAAACATAGTATATGTAGGGTTCAGTACCATCCAGGGTTTCAGGCATCCTCTGCAGTTCTTGGAACATATTCCCCTGCAGATAAGGGGGGACTACTGTACTGTTATTCCCATTTTACAGATGAGGAGACAGAGGCATAAAGTTCAGGTGACTTGCTCAGGATTACACGGATGAATGTGTCGAGAACCACACCTAGCCGTCCGGTTCCAGAGTTTGTGTTTCTAACCAGTAGGCAACATTTCCTCTTGATTCAGCGTCTGCAGGGCTTCCTCTGACACCTGTGCAGTGAGGCACATCAGGGATGTGGCATTTTCCTGGAGCAGCCCAGACATGAACAACGCACCCACTGAGGCCACCTTTGGTGTCGGTCCCTGGCGGCTGACCATGGTGTGGGCTTTGGGCCTCTCTTCCCTGTCCCAGTTTGTCCTCGGGCTTCTCCCTTGGGGCGTACTCCCCACCGACCTCTCAACTTTTTCAAGGGAGTGATACTCCACATATAACTTCTTTAGAGATTCATAAAATGACGATGTGTTTCCATTTTGGCTGGTGTCTACCCAGTGAGCAGGAATCCTCTCCCTGCTCCACGCCCTCCCCCACCCCCACCAAGAAAACAACGCCAGGAGAACTCCACTCCAGGGTCAAGGAATCCTGTAGGCAGTTCCACTGCACCAGACGCTAGAGGGCTACCTCTTGAATGACCAAATGGAACCGTAACTCTTAATAAAAACTAGAAGTTCATCTGTGATATAAGATTAAGGATCTATTACTAGAAAAAGTCACTTTTCCATTGGTTGGTTGTGCAACACTGGTGGGATGAGGAAACAGTAGAAGCTCAGGAAGTCATGCAGGAGATTCCTTGGGGCCCTCTTCCCACTTTGCGGAAGTGTGCCCACCCCTGCTCTGCTGTCGGATTTTCCGTATGTGTGTATGTATAGAAGGGTGTGTGAATGTATGTATGCATTTTGCCCTGACCGGCAGCATGAGGGAAATGGCTTGAATTATCAGCCAAGAGAACTGAGCAGTTCTGACTCTGTCCTACGAGCTGTGCAACTTTGGGTCTGTCAGTTTCCCCCTCAGGGCCTCACTACACAAATTTGCAAGGCATGGGAATTGGAAGAGATGTTTTCACCTGGGAAATAATTTAGGATCTCCTGGAGGTGATACAGGGACCACCCCCTTAGCAGCCCCTGGTAAGCAGCTCCTCCCAGACCCCAAGTCCAAGTGCTCCCTTCCTAGCCCAGTTGCCACCCTGACGCAGCCACCCATGAGAACTGCCTCAGCCTCCCTGTTGATATTTCAACACTTTTTCTCCCCTCCACCCCCCACCTTGTTGTGGGGGCCAAAGCCACAAGCAGGAAGGCATGTCCAAACCTTGGTTCTCACAGCACCGCCAAGCAGACTGTTCTCAGAGGTGAGCCCCGTCTTGACCCAGACTCCCAGCCCATCTCGCTTATCTGCAGACGGCTTTGTGCCTCCAGGCCCTGCATGAGACTCAATTTCAACACAGCAGAGCAGATCTCAATCTTTGAGGCCCGCCCCATCCGCAGGCGCTGCCTCCAGCACCTTGCTCACCCCTCGCAGAGACTTGGCTCATTGTCTCCAGGGATGGAGGTGCCCTTCACCCTCCTGGGTTTCTCTGGTCCCAGGTAGGAGTGGCACAGCGGCATAGGTGGGGGAATTGCACAAGCCTCCCCTGGACGGGCATTGAGAGCATCTATTTATTATTTTCCTGCTGATTTATTGGGCTGGCAGAGCCCTGCCCTTGGTGAGAAAGCTTGGGAGCTCTTGAAAGCTGGAAGATGGTGGCAGCGGCAGCAGCGTGGCAGGGCATGCAGGTGTTGAGCCTCAAGAGGTGTGTCCACATCGCACGTGACACTGCAAACCCCAAGTACTTCAGTCCTCCGTGGGGAAACTTTACTTGTGGTCCTCCAAGAGGGGGGCTACTATTTGGGGGACATTAAAGAGGCATCCCCGAGCAAACTCTACCAATTCTCAAAGTTTGAAGAATTGCGTCCAGGAATTCCCTCTCCTTAATAGGGAAAAACTGTAAGTTAGACACTGCTTAGAGTTTCCATTTTGCCAACAATTGACCTTCACTGACAGTCTGAATTCATTAATCATGAGCATTCATAGAAACCAAAATAATCTCAGGAGTAGCAAATACACCACTCGGACTCCCCAGGCATCTAACACCTTGATCCGCTCTGAGAATTTACATTCCATTTTTCCTATACCTTCTTTCTGGCTGTTGCTTGGACCTGCTTCAAGTTCTAGTTGAGCTTCCACGCCTCTGATCAGACCTTCCCTGGCCAGCCCAGGCCTCTTGATCACACGTTTTCTGAGCATCTACCACATGCAGAGCCGCCCACGTAATTTGGCCCTCCATCTGGCAATATTGTCTATTGTTCACTAACTCCTTCTTATCTGTAAGCGTTATCTCCCTGAGGAATCTCCACCACTAGGAAGCCTATCTTTTATGTCTTTTGGAGCCTGCCTTCTATTCATTCTTGGCACAGTGCTGATCCCGAAGTTGGGCTTAATAAGTACTTGCTTGATTGAGGAAGATAACACATTGTCAACAGATAAAAAGAAGCCAGAGATAAGGCACCACTGTTCCAATCCCATGCAAGAGGCAGTCATGTTTACAATTGTCACCCAAGCTCCCTTCATTCCCTGGCCTCCCTCTTGGGGCTCAGGTAATTAGTCCTGGCCAGTAGACTGTGAGTGGCAGGGCCAGTATCACTTCTTGTCCAAGGGACTTCAAGCCACTGTGAGTCTCCCATGCCCTTTTTTATCCTCAGCCACATAACATGGTGGTGTCTCCATCAGCCTGGGTCTCCATCTGACCATGTGGAGCAGAGCCCCCAATGTGAAAGTCCTGTGGTGTCACCAGAAATAAACTTTGATGTGTCTATTAGTTTGCTAGGGCTGCTATAACCAAATACCACAGACTGGGTGGCTTGAACAATGGATGTTTATTTTTCACAGTTCCGTTAGCCTAAAGTCCAAGATCAAGGTGCCAGCAGGTTTGATATTTTCTGAGGCCTTTCTCCTTGGTTTGCCACCTACTTGCTGCGCCCCCACATGGTCTGTTCTCTGTGTGCACATGTCCCTGGTGTTTTTTCTCTGTCCTAATCTTCTTTTCTTATAAGGACACCATTTAGATTACATTAGAGCCCACTCCAATGGCCACATTTTAGCTTAATTATCTCTTTGAAGGATCTGTCTCCACATATTGTCACATTCTGAGGTACTGGGGTTAAGACTTCAACATATGAATTTGAGGAAACACGGTTCAATTTATAACAATGTGTAAAGCCCCTGAGATGTAGGGGGTTGTTTATTATTTCAGTAGAGTCTAACCTGACTGATATGACTCCTGTTCTTATTTTTCAGAAATAAGGATGATCTCCAAATTGGAAAGGGAAACACAAAAGACAAAGAGAAATCATTTTGGCCTAATTTAGGCCCCAAAGAACATCTCACTGGGTGTTTCTCAATGTGTGGTCCAGGGACCACATGCGTTAGAATCACCTGAGATGCTGGTTAAAAATGCAGGTTCTGGACCCCACTCTAGACCTGCCGAGCCAGACCCTCTAGTGGCAGCACGTGAGCGTCTTGCATCTTTAACGTGCCCCCAGGCAATTCTTATTCACGGTTAAGTTTGAGAAGCTCTGATCCCACCACTTCAAATGAAATATTCTCAGCCCAGCGGCTGTGCATTAGAATCACATGGGAAGCTTTTAAAAAATGCTGATTCTCTGACTTATTCCTGGAGAACCACTTTAATTGGTCTGGAAAAGGGCCCAGATAGCATTTTATTGTTATTGTTGTTGTTGTTTAAAGTTCACTCTAATATTGTTATTATTGTTTTTGACAGTTCCCTCTGATGATTTAAAGTTTCCTCTGTGGACCTGGATCGATCATTTAAAAGCCTTGTCAGTTCTTATTTCAGAGGGTTAGCTAAGAAGGAATTATTCCAAGATTGAGACACGAGCTGATATGAATGTAACTGACATCGTGTTCTGACTTAAACACGTGTGACCTTCAACAACAATAGACAGATGCTCAGTCACCTGTGGCTCATCCCCATTCAGAAGCCACCACAGACACACACGGCAAAAGCAGCACCGTTGGAACCTGTGTGCGCAGGTCTGTTCTTATCCAGATGAAGGGACATTCTCTGGGACCAGCACCTTTATCTTCACAAAGAGCGCTTTTTTTAAAATGGCCGGCTTTCATGAAAGAATGTTTCTTGTCACCCAGTTTCATTTCAACCTCCTCATCTATAAAGTGGGCTTCACAGCAGTTCCTGTCTCATAGTGTTGTTGTGAGGATTAAATAGGCAAAAGCAAGTTGTGTGCGTGCACACACACGAGGATTCATAGTACACAAAACTTTTGACTTTTTATTTCACACAAATGAGTTGATTTCTTATAGAAAAAGTCACTGTCAGTGATCTCAGAATTTCTGGAAAGTTAAATAAGTCTTAGTTGACAGGATATAAACAAATGTCATTTTTCTTTTTTAGGTTTCATTCTAGTAATTACAGACTGGTAAATTTGTTCTCTATAAATGTTAACATTTGGCCGGGCGTGGTGGCTCACGCTTGTAATCCTAGCACTCTGGGAGGCTGAGGCGGGAGGATCGCTCAAGGTCAGGAGTTCAAGACGAGCCTGAGCAAGAGTGAGACCCCCACCCCAACAAAAATAGAAAGAAATTAGCTGGACAACTAAAAATATATAGAAAAAATTAGCCAGGCATGGTGGCGCGTGCCTGTAGTCCCAGCTACTCAGGAGGCTGAGGCAGGAGGATTGCTTGAGCCCAGGAGTTTGAGGTTGCTTTGAGTAGGCTGATGCCACGGCATTCTAGCCCAGGCAACAGAGTCAGACTCTGTCTGCAAAAAAAAAAAAAAAAAAAAAAAGATACAAATGTTAACATTTTAGAATTGATTTTTCGACAGTGACCACAAGAAACTAATATAGGTTCACTGGGAATAAGCCTTGCCAAGTAAAGGCCTCTTCCTAATATGATTGGTTATTGAATTGGCAAACTGGTAGACGTAACACATCTTGACAATTATTAATAGCAAGGCATTTGGCAAGTTGGTATTTTTGTTTGTTTTACCACATCCTAGTGTCCAAAGACTGGCAAGTTGTTTTTTTTAAACAAGACTGTTGTGAATACTGTAAAAGCATGTGCTTTTAGTTGAATTCCCCAATTATATTTTTTAAAAAATGAATTGATGGCTCTTTGAGCTTTCTATAATGTTAGACGCTCTCAACTGTGTCTTAACTTGGAGCTCTCAGATGCCCAGCACAGCACCTTAGTCAGTGTGAACACACCATAAATATTTACTAAATGATTGCTCTTCATTCAATGAATACTCCTGAGGGATAGACTTCTACTATAGGTAAGTCTCCCTCACTGCTCCCTTCTTGGCTCTGTGTGTTCAATATGCTGATAGTGTGGACAACAATGACAGATGACAAGGTCAAGGCTCCAGATATTCTCTACGTGAAATCAATGGGAAATACGATGACCTCTTTTTGCTTAATAAACAAGGACATAAACATAGTTGGAGAAACCCAGCTTGGCAGCATTCTTGTGAAAACAATGATCACTTGACAACAAAGTTAATTTGAGCAAATAATGTTCTTGGCAATGGAAATACTTAAAAATTTTAGCGTCCATTAAGTTATCAGATCATCATAAGAAATAATTTTATGGCATTTGGCACCAGTGAGATCTCATTGGAGGGCAATGCAATGAGATTCTCACCACAGTGGGTTGCATTGTGGTCCCTCAAAGAACATGTTCATGTAGAACCTGTGAATGTGACCCTATTTGGAAAAAGGGTTTTTGCAGATGTAGTTAAGGTGAGTAAAGTTAAGGGAAACCATCCTGGATTTAGTGTGGGTCCTAAAGCCAATGGCAGGTGTCCTTCTAAGAAGAAAGGATGGTGATGTGAAGAGAGAGGGAGGGATTGGAATGATGCAGCCACAAGCCAAGGAAACCAAGGATTGCTGGGAGCCCCAGAACCTGGGAGTGTTGACATGCGATTTTCCCACAGAGTCTATGGAGGGAGCGAGGCTCTGCCAACACCTTGATTTTGGACTTCCGGTCTCCAGAACTGTGAGAGAATAAATTTCTGTTGTAAGCCACCAAGTTTGGGGTAATTTGCAATGGCAGCCCCAGGAAACTGAATACACTCACTGTCGTATTTAAGCAGAGGTATTAGTAAATCAATGAGCACCGCAAAGAAGGTGACCCGATGAGTGGTCTGAATAAGGAACGTAGAATTGAGGTCTTTACATATTTCAGAGGCTGTCAGGGAAGAAAGGGAAAGACGGTGACAGTGACCAAGGGCTGTTTGGAGTCAGGGACTGGCTGGTGCTTTCTGTCCCCTCACGCATCAACCTCACAACACTCTTCTCCACCTGCTCTTCCCTTGTTCCTTTCTCCAGAAATACTTCCTGAGCACTGACTATGTGCTCAGCCCTCTCCTAAGGCACTAGAGATAAACCCTGCCTTCATGGAGCTTATGTTCCAGTGGGAGGAGTTCATCAAAAGCAGGTAATTGAGGAACAGAACAGAAGCCAGAGTTTTGTTTGTTTTTGTTCTTAATGCCCAGCTCAGAGGAAGATTTAGATCACCAAGAGCAGCCCCAGGAAAGGCTTTTGACTTGAGGAAGTGTTAACATCAAGGGTGAGCTATTAATAAAAGGACCCTATTTCACCCTAGAGGAAAACAGAAGTCACAATTATCTTAAGCATTGATGAATAATTAAAATAATTTGAGGAAAATTTCCAAATTTTTATCTACATTTATTTTTCTTATTATGTTCTTCTTTGGAACTGTTGCTTAGTGGTCACAACCAATGTTACAGCTTTTACTTTTAAAGGTACATTTAAAGAAGTATGTTGATTTTTCTTTAGGGAAGGTACCCCATGAGAAGTTTGGGCGGTTAAATCATGAAGCATTACTATCCAACTCTGGTGGTAATTTACTCTAACTGAAGACAAAATACCTAGGAGGAATTGAAATGTCTCTGATTGCTACTTTGTAAGCACAGACCTTTAAAAGACCATGAGAAGCAAAGAAAGCATTTTCAATTTTATAAAGGGAATTAAGAGGAAAACAATAGGCTTCCCTTGTAAACAGAATCCATTATGAGTTAGCTTTGCTAGAATTCAGCTCTTTCGCAAAGTAAAAGATACCACCAATTATGAATGTACCTATATTTGTAATGAAGCCAGGAAATTCCAACACGGCATCTGTTTATCAGAAACAGATTTTTGGTTATTTAGCTGCAGATGTAGACTGCTCTACAGTCTTTGGTTATGAAAATTTCATTTGTTATTCTCGACTTTGCTTTTAATCCAACGAACATTGTTATAAAGCTACATTCCCAAGAGAGTTGTTATTTAAAGTAGTGCTGTACGTGAGAAGGAAGGGACGGCGGTACAAAAAAGCAAGCCGGTCTTTTCTCCTGGGACAATATCTGTTTAGGAGCAACGTAAGTCAACAGAATAGATGCAAAGGCAACGAAGGCCAGAGGATTTCTTCTTCTTCCTGTGATGGCCAGCAAAGAGGAACAATCCAGGAGCCGCTGGCCTGATATCTTGCATGGAAACCACATCCAGGGCTGTGGATTTACCTGAACAAATAGACAGAGGCCTTGCAAAGCTGCAGTCTAAATGCTGTTTACACTGTAAATAAGAAAGACACAAACAGCTCTCTGAGGAGCTACTGTCACATTTGGGCTGCCTCGTGGGAACACAGGCGGGTTGGGGAGGCTCCGCTGGCTGGGAATGCTAAGATCCGCTCTCCTGGTAAAGCTGGGGAGATGCAACAGATAAGAGATCTGGAACCAAGCATTCTCTGCGCTCTCTGAAAACAACACAGAGGCTGAGTTCCCTCACCTCTTCTTTCTCCAAAGACGCCTATGGCGGGTGTGAAGCAGGAATCAGGGAACTCATCCAGCAGCCTGTCCTGGGGCTGAAGGCCCACACTTTCTCTCACCACTGTGGTTGTGCCATTGGTCTGCATTCAGCAAGGGTTAGTGTGTGGATGTAGGGTCAACACTTATTAAATGAGC
Organism: Propithecus coquereli; assembly: GCF_000956105.1. Taxonomy (NCBI): domain Eukaryota; kingdom Metazoa; phylum Chordata; class Mammalia; order Primates; family Indriidae; genus Propithecus; species Propithecus coquereli. Next base: position 568,478 of record NW_012145856.1, read on the forward strand.
ACCCTACATGAAGCTCTGTGCTCCTGGGTATGGAAGATACAAAGATACGGAGACTGTCCCTGACCTCAGAGCTTTCAGTCTAGTTGAGGAGATAAACTGGTAGGAATTCAGAAAGTGGAAGGGGGCTAAAGATGCTCCCCAGGGAAGGTGAGCTAGACCCCAGCCACCTTCTACTCAGTGCTGCAGCCGGCTCTCTCTCAATGTCGTCCTGCAGCCAGACCAGTCTTCCGCCGACTTCCACTGCACTTTGCTCATGTCCCTCTACCGACAGCCCCTTCCATCCTGGCATCTTCACCTGCCAACCCTTCCTCTTTGCCTGCCAAGCCAGCAAGCCCACCTCTGATTTCTCCTCCTTCGTGAAATCTTCTGTGAACCATCTCAGGGGGAAGTGTTTTGTTCCTCCTTTGAATACTCACTGCATTTATTACATAGAACCGCAGTTCTCAAACTGTGTGCCGTAGTGCCCCGGGTGCTTCATCAAAGTTGAGATGGTGCACAGTTTCAACATTAGATTGCACCACATTCCTTCTGATATATTTGTGCACTTGCTGTGATAAAAAAAAAATAAGTTCCATGTGACAATCCATGTGGAACAGGCTGTGTCCCACCTGATTCCAAGGTCTGAGAGCTGTGCGGTGCCCATAAAGTCATTGTAATTATTTAATAATGAAATACAACTATTACCTTCTTTCAACCATTTGCTCATGAAGTTTTCAAATGGCTACTAAGTTTTTAAGCCATAAATAGTTATTAAGTCATTGGGATCTAATTACTTAATTACTTAATAAATGGAAGTGTTGGTATTTCTTTTGGCCTACGGGCACCATGAAAAAATTACTGAGACGCGAAGGGTTCCGTGAACAGAGAAAGTTGGGAACCTCTGGTCTAGAACATACATTTGACACATAGCAGTTACCATGAGAATTTTTATCTCCTCACATGTGTACCTGCAAAGCAAGCTGGGGTTTTTTGCTTGTTTATTTGGTTTCCCCTTGGGCTGGGCTTGAGAAGAATAAGAAAGTTCTCTCTGGAAGACCCAAAGGAGCTGCAAGAGAGGAGAAAAACCGACCAGCAGGTGGACTCAAGCGAACTGGAGGAGCTTAAATAGAAGAGAACCAAAGCAAGAGAAAGGCCAGGAGGAGTCCACAAATAAAATTAAGTTTAATTAACTAAGTGGTTAGAGGACTGCAGCCCTTTCACTCAAAGGCACGTCACCACTCCTCTGCACAGAAGCTTTTGAACAGCCCATGTTGTTTCTTCTTTCATAATGAGGAGTATATTTTAAGTAAACTTGTTTTATTACTATTAATAGATGTTTTAAAGTTAGTACTAATGAGGAAATGAAAAGTTATTTACATTTGTTTGTTTGTTTGTTATGTTTTGTTTTGTTTTTGGTGCTTTATATCTAGAGTTTTCCGTGCCTGAAACACTCTACTTTGCTATTCAAACAAAGCACTGATTCATCCACCGTTGAAAGCTAGATGTAAAGATGAACTTGGGAGGAATCTTTCCCCGCTGGATCTGCCAGCTCCTGGTGGGCAGGGAAGGTGCCCTGTGCTATGAATCTTTGACTCCCCGCAAAGGGTCTTGAATGCTAAATAGCTACGGGTTTTTGATTAATTGACTGATGGGGGATCATGAATGGAGGAAACCTTGGGAACATATAACGATGGTTTAGAATTTAGATCATCTTATGTTGACAGCTAAGTTTTGCCAACACTTTAGTAGGATTAGTGGGTGGTACTCAGCCTCTCGGAACTCAGTTTCTTCACAGGATGGATATGAGGTTTAAATAAGGTTGTACGACAGGACAGTGAACTAAATTAACACTCAGTAAGTCCACGTGAAATCATCAAGACAATTGAATATGTGCTTCCCTTAGACTGTCCCTTTTTTTTGTTCCTTCCGCCTCCTCCACACATTCTAATTGTTGAATGATCACGTGGGCTTCGCATATCCTCCTTGTTTGCCCTCCTGACACTGTATTCTTTTGACCTCTATTTGTCACCCAGGTTATTACTGCACTGGCTCTTGCATGCATGCTTTGTGCCTTTTGGTCTGGGCCCTTCCCCCAGGCCCTCAGCCTTCATGGCCCAGTGTGACAGCAGCCCTGGCGAGGATTCAATGGGGATCGAGAAGGGTGTGGCTGTGACCACCTCTTCAGACAAAGTTCAAACATGGGGACCCCTCCCAAAAAAAACTGTTGATGAGATTTTTATCTGAGCTCAGAAATTTAGAATTAAGCAGTGGTTATATAGCTGACTCTAATCTTAAATTTTGGCTCCACCATTAATGACTATATGGTCTTAAGCAAGTTACTTAGTATACCTGAGCTTCAGTTTCCTCATCTATAAAATGGGAATGAGAATAGCATCTACTTCATAGGGTTGCCGTGAATATTAAATGCTAATACATGAAAGTACTTCAAAGTGTGCCAGGTACAGGGGAGGTGATCAGTCACAGGTAGTTGTCATCTGTCAAGGGCCTAGTTTTAAGTCTGCATCACCATCTATCCACCAGTTGCGTGACCGTGCTCAAGTCCTTAAACCTCTCCTGGCTCCAGATTTCTTACGTGCAAAGTGTTGGCAGCACCTGCCTACCTCCTTCACCATGGTGTTGTGATGAAAATTGCAAGAGGGCTTTGTAAATTGGAAAGTTCTGTACAAACATAAGACTTTAATTTGTTATGAGTGGCTTCTGCTTTTATTATAGTCAATGGAGACCATGGTAAAGGCCTCTTTTCCCGAGGGAGGCTGCTGAGTGCCGGCTGTGGGTGCTCCGGCCCTGCCCAGGTATCCAGCAGCCCCTGTGTCAGACTCACTCCCAGCAGCCATCTGTCTCACTGCGCACCTGGGGAGACGCGGTCCTTGAATCCTCCCCAGGCTCGTAAACAAATCCAGAGCCGGGTTTTCTCTCTCTCCTTTCCTCAATTAGGGGAATAGTGAGGCACTGTCAGTTCTTTTTCAGGTCCCAACAGGCCCTGGGCTGCCCTGGAGGGAGAAGGAGGAGGAGAGAGGAGACAGAGGAAACTCTCTCCCTAAAACTTGGCTTTCACTGAATAGCTTCCAGTTGCCTTGAAATCTAATCTTCTTTTGAACTCGAATTTGCCAGTCAGTCATATTCTTGGAAGGCGATGAGCTCCAGCTCCCTCCTGATGGATGGGAGTGATAATACCTTTCCAAGAACCCCACTCTTGGGGTGGCAGGAGCTGTCTGCCTTCTAACGCTTCCTCTCACCTATTCAGGGAGACTGGAACATCTCTGAGGGAAGGTTCAGCCTGGGGGACCCCACAGATATCCTATTATCTGGGCTCAGGAGAGAAAGTGGCCCTCTGTCTACCTGCTGACCCGTGAATATCTTGGTATCCCTTTCACAGACCCTTATCGAATTCCCGAATGCCTGGTTTCTCCACTCCAACCAAGAAAATTTGACATCATGCTGACACTCATTAACTCATGAATTAATTAAGTATGTATTTACGACTCACCCCAGGTTCTAGGCACAGGGAAGCACAGTGGACAAGATGAGCATGAGACACACCCCGGCGCTTCACCAACTGAGAGGGTCAGCACTGGAACCGGCCGGAGAGATGGGATGGACTTCCAGTCAGCTGGTCTGGATTTGAGAGAGAGCTCTGATGTATAAAAAGGTGGGATTTTGGACAAACCACTTAGTTTCCATGCGCCTCAGTTTTCTCATCTCACATGCATTGTCTTAGTCAGCTCCAGATGCTATAACTAATTGCCATAGATTGGGGAGCCTGGACAATAAACATTTATTTCTCACAGTTCCAGAGCCTGGAAGTGTAGGATCAGGGTGCTGACATGGTCAGGTTCTGGTGAGGGCCTTCTTTCAGGTTGCAGACTGTCAGCTTCTCGCTGTGTTCTCACGTGGAGAAAACGGATGGGAGAGCTCTCTGGGGGCTCTTTTATAAGGGCACTAGTCCTGCAGGCTGCCAGTTAGCTCAGCTGGTTAGAGTGTGGTGCTAATAAGGGCACTAATCTCATTCATGGAGGCTCCACCCTGATGACCTAATCACCCACCAAAGGCCTCACCTCCCAACACCATCATATTGGGGGTTTGAACATATGAATTTGGGGAGGACACAGACATTCAGTCTATAGCCGACATGGTCTGACATGCTCCTCTGTTGTCATTGCAATAAAATGAAAGAAAATACATCACTTTGTATGCTGCAGCACTCCATGCAAATTGGCCCAGTGAAGATCAACTGTGCAACTCCAGATTTTTTATTCAGTTACATAAGGAGCATTTATTGAACACCTACAACATACCTTGTACTGGGAATACACAGTTAAATAAAATACAGCCCTGCCTCCTGGTAGAGGAGGTACACACAGAGAAGCAGTGGGTTATAAAGCCAGGTGGTGAGAGCGATGACGGAGCCATGCAAGAGAACTACAGGAGAATCAAGGAGGGGGACATTCACGGTAAGAAGCTACCGTGAACAAAAGGCTGGAGGCCAACTACAGCACAGTTCCTGGCTCCAAGGCATCGAATATTGACAGGCAGCAATAAGAGAACAGAAGTCTGCAGGGACTAGCTTATGGAAGCCTTGTCTGCCATGGTAATAGGGTTGGAGTTTATTCTCTAGGTGATGGGGTAACTTTGAAAGGTTTCGAGGAAATAACAATAGCATCGGATCTGTGTTCTAGTTAATGGCAGTTGTGTGAAGGATTGATTGAATGGGCAACTGCAGAGGTTGTGAGACAATGTCACCATACGCTGCAAGCAAGTGTGGAGGAGAGGGGTTAGGATGGTTTTGAGAAATATTTAGGATGTGGAATTATGGTGCTTGGGAACTAGATGTAGAGCAAGTGGGATCAGGTGAGGAAGGGATTCCCAGGTTTCTAGCCTGAGTTCCTGGGTGGAGGGTGACATGGAGAATTAGTAAGGAGAGAAGGATTAGAGGGAGAAAGGGCAAGTTTGAGGTGCTTGTTGTATATCCATGTAGCAGTGTCTAGCAGCCAACTGAACACAGGGAGCTCTTGCTTTGCATGCTTCTGATACACATGAATTTCAGCTACCAGGAAGAATTATAAACACCAGTTCCCCAACAACATGGTTTAACTTTCAGTGACCATACACGTTAACTCTGAGTAGCTGTTGCATAGAGCACCCACTTCATTGCTAGCCCTTCAATCCACAAATCCACTACATAAATAACATGCGCATCATGATCCATGACCAATCATATCATAAAATTAAAAGTGCATCAAGATTCAAACAATACAGAAATCAAGAGTACAGCCCCAAGTCATGCCAACACCTATCTCTGGCCCTCTGCTCAAATTCCTCACCTGGAAGGACTTCCTGGAAGAAACAAGACTTCAAGCCAAGCCCTTAAACACAGTGCTAGAGAACTTTCACATCTCCTGATGTTAAAAGTGAAAGCTAGAAATTTGCCAGGCTAGCTTGGCAGAGATTTTCCTATTTTGTGCAAACAATGTGATTCCTATCACACCAGAGCTGGAAACCACACCCAACACCCTGGAATCATAAGAATACAGAAATGATAAAAGACGAATATCATTGTTCTTATTTTCTGCGCCCCAGTGAGTATCTGGAAGCTCTTTGTGGACTGAGGAAAGGGGAGAGGAGAAAGAAAGTGGGGCTGGGATAAATGGTACAAACAGCACTAGCCTTGGAGCCTCAGTTTCTTCATCTGAACAATGGGGGCTGTCGAATAACTTCATCAGCTTGTTGCAAAGCGTGAAAGACAAAATGTGTGTGAGAGAACATTTTCAACTGTGGAGTACTGTTTAGTGTTAGATTGCAATGAAAATAGCTGAAAAAGGAGAAAAATGGTAAAGAATGTGGGATCTTGGTTTCCCATTCACCTCAGGAACAATAACAAAGCCACAAAAATTTTTGAGCTCATACTACACACTAGGCACTGTGCTGTAATTATTAGATGTGTTTTGTGCTCAGAGCAGGTGACTTGAGCTTTATAAGGGTTATCTCATTCAATCTCTAAGGATTGACAACTCAGCCATTATCAGCAACTAGTACCTTTGTGGGAATGAACTTATTAGCATCCAGAGGACAGGGCTCCTTAGCTTTGGAAGGGAAGAGACCAAGCTTCACAGGATGAGCTGCTCCTGGGGAGGCCAAGTTAGGGCACCTGCAGGGCCAAGAATGACAGGAAGAGGGAAGCCTTGGCCTCCATCAAATCTGGGTCAAAGCTGAAAGTCCCCACTGATCATCTCTGTGATGCTGGGCAGGTAAGTCGCTTGACCTCTGTTGACCTTAATTTTCAGGAACACCAGAATATTAATAGTACCCATCTCATAGTGATGCTGTGAGGCTTAAATTCAATAATGCACATGCCACTCCTACTGTAGGAAATGCTGCTAGCTGCCAGCCAGTCCAGAGGGGCTGGTGAGCCTGTCCCCTCCGGCCACAACAGGCTCCTTGTCAGCCCAAGCCCAGCCCCACAAGAGGCTCTTTTGGCCCCCAGAGTCCTCCATGTCTCTGTTAGAGGGATAATCCGAGCTATTCTCAATGTAGAATTCTGGGCTGGGAATCATAAAATTTATGACAGCCATGGGCTAGTCAGACAACTCCTGGGCTTGGTCCAGGTTCTTTACTTCTTTTCCTCCCTCCCTGCAATCTTCCCTTCCTTCCTTCCTCCCTCCCTCCCTTCCTTCCTTCCTTCTCTCCTTCCTTCCTTCTTCTCTCTTCCTCTCTTTCACCGTCTCTCCTCCCCTCCTCCTCTCCATTTTTCTCCCCCTTCTTTCTTCTTCCCTTTAAAAAATATTTATTAAGCATCTACTATAAGCTAGACGTATTTCTAGGGCTGGGGATGTAGCAGTGACCAAAACAATGCCCCATCCTCAAGAGGATTAAGTTCTAGCTGGGGGAGAGTGACAAAGAGGCAAAATATGCACAGATAAGGGCTAAGGGAAGACAATTAAGGAGGGAAGGTGGACAGGACGTCAGAAGGTGGGTGGGGGTGACATTTTAAGGAAGTTTGTGGGGGAAGAACTCATTGGTAAGGTGATGTCTAAACAGAAGCTTTTTGTGGGATGGATTTTATTGGTGCCAACAGCAACCTGGCAACTGCCAACATCTAAACACACCCACCCATTCTGTGTCTAGATACAGCTTGGTGTGCAATGTGCACATCTCCACGTATGTAAATGCACACACACGTGAGGGTGTCTTGGTAGGCTTGGTCCCTGACATCCTGATACGGAAGCACCCTTGATCCCGTGACTGTCCTCCAGCTGGCTGGCAATACCAACTCCTCCCCTCCCCCACCGCAGCCTGGGCGTTTCCCTCCCTTCCTGCTCATGACTGCAGACCCACTGCGCGGGGACATGCTCCTGTCCCTTCTCCCAGGCTCTCACTGACCCTGTGCTGGTTGTGGGGCTGCGAGGGTCTGTCAAGATGGCTGGGAGTGGGGGAGGTAATCTTTGGGACCATTTCTCCTGCCTTCTGTCATGGCCACTTCATGCCAAGGGGCCCCTCAGACACATCCACACCCATTGCTCACTTCTCACCTTTGGAGAGGCCCATCATTTTCTCACTCCCAGGTCTCCTTCTCAGCTCCTGGGCTAGACATCTTGCAAGATGCACTATACCTGATTTTTTTCTCCCCTCAAGAGATTCTCTCAGCCAAAGCTTCATTATCACCACCATCTGCAGTCAGGTGAAAAGTGGCGGGGGAGAGGGGAGAGAGAGAGAGAGAGAGAAAGGAGGGAGGGAGAGAAAACGGCAGAGCTAGGGCTTTTCACCCACAGAAGTATCGTCTTTGTAACTGGCCACAACAAGCCTTGGAAACTCTCAAAGGACTGGAGTTTTGCTTCAGGGAACCTTGCCTTGTGGAGCATCCTTTAAGGTCCCCTGCCATCTGTTGTGCAGTAAAGCAGGAGGAGAGAAAAATGTGTCAGAAGCAACAGGTGGCAGAGGAGCAGGCAAGGACAGAGGATGAGGCTGGAGCCTGCTGGGGTGGGGGTCGAAGGAGCAGAAGATGCCCAGGGCGGCAGAGAGGAGCTCCCGGGGCTCCACCAACAGAAGCCGCGAATCGCCAGCTCATTCCTGGCCCCTCTCTGGCTCCAGCCTGTGGAGGCCTGTCAGGGGCCATGGGTCCCCCAGCGGAGGCTGGCGGGGAGGCAGGCGGCAGGGCGATGGAAAGCGCTAAGTCCGCCCATGGGCTGCCTGCCTCAGCCCGGGCGGGCCGGTGCCCCCAGACTTCCTCACGCGTCCGAGGGTCGCCGTGTCTCCCACGAGCAGAGGAAGACCTGCCAAACTCATTTCTACTCTGAAGTCAAGAAAACCCAGTATAAACACAGTGGGCTCTTTGAATTATCCACATGAAATGTTTTACATGTTTAGCCTGGAGCAGATGAGATTTAATAAGGGGATGTTCCCATGGTGATTTTATTAGGAACTGAAATAACCAGCTCGCGCTGGTATTGTATCAGCCACTGGGCTCCAGGCACCTTGCCACACACTCCTCTCCCTGAAATCCCTGTTGGGACCCCCCACCCTGACACACACCCCCCCACCACCACCACCAATGCAAAGAGACCTGTCTGAGGTTCAGCAGCACTAAGTAACCGACTCAAAGTCACGCAACCAGTAAGTGTTCTTCAAAACAGAAAATAGAACTGACTGACTCCAAAACCTGAAAGCCCTGTCACTGAGCTATCCAGCTTCTACTTACACTTCGAGAATTAACCAGGCAAGCAGATTCAGACCTTTTGGTGCTGGTTTACAGGAGGCGAATGTGGCAGCTTGAGTCCTCTAGGGTTCAATTGGTTTCTCCTAAAATCTAAGTAATTCTGCAAGACTTAGGAGCTTCTGGAGGTAATTCAGAGATATTTACAATCCCAGTTAGGTGTAAGCACCTAATGCCATACAAGTACTTTTAAAATCAAAAGTATCATTTTAGATATTTTATGTGTTTTATTTTTAACTTATAATTTATTACATAAACATGACAACATGGGTACAAATAAAATGATAAGGAAGAATTCACCGTCAATTTCACCTTTCTAATTCATTCACTCATACATTCATGGGGAAACCACTTGAAGACACTTACGTAGTTTGCCAGAAACAAAATAAGGCAAACTATTTGAAAGCTTCGAAATAGAACTTCTCAAAAGCAAAGGATTAGAGGACATGTATGTTTCCACCCAACTCAAAAATTTTCAGGAAAGAGGAACAGATACACCGAATCATTCTATTAATAACAAGGTTAGAAGCATTTTCCTAAATACATAGTTCCCACTTTGCTGCTTCTGCATTCACTGTTGCCCTTCACTGCAGTGGTTCACATCCTTCCCTTTTCTACCTTCCATGTCTCCAGTCCTTGCCTTCCACTGGCACCAGCCCTAGGCAAGCCAGCATCTCTCTCTTTCCTGGGTATTCCGATCACCTCCTCCCCTTTCCCTCCAATCTATTCTCCATATGGTAGCTAGAGCAGTCTTTTAACACATTAACTACCGTGTGAGTTGTATTTAACTCATGCTAGTTTTGAGCCCAGGGCCTCGTGAAGCATATGTAACTCGCACATCTCTTTACCTTGGGAGCCTCATGGTGCACATGCAACTCACGCTGCCATGCTGTAGCACACATGTTATGTGATGGGTGGCCCCCTGGGCAAAACCCTGCAGGTGGTTCATGAAAAATCTTACTTGATGTTCTTATTGTTACAATTAATATTGACGATGTAATTGCACATAACTCATGAACAAAATAACAAATTTTTCATTAAATTAGAAAGGATCGTTTGTTTTAGAAGTTTTTATTCTATGTACATAATAAAACACCATGGCCCCAAGGAAAATTTTTTTTTCTAGTGTGGCAGTCAACATGTTAAAAACACAAATTTGACTGTTCTTAGAACAAA
>NW_012145856.1:578840-584840 GCF_000956105.1 Propithecus coquereli
AACAGAGTACCTGACTCACAGTGGCTTAAGCAATAAAGACCTTTAACCATCTCATATGTGTTGCACATCCAGTGCAGCTACTCACGATGTTGTCAAAGGCCCAGGCCCTTTCCTCTTCATCAACTTGAGCATGTTGGCCATGGGGCCCCATGTCTGTCACCTCCTGGGTGCAGGACGGCTGCTACAGCATGAGGTATCACAGCTGAATTTAATGGCAGGAAGCCTGGGGAAGGAACCTCTTTTTATAAACAAAAGAAATATTCCCTAGAATCCCCCCTGGCTAACTTCTTACATGTCATAGACAGGACTGTGCTACATGGCCCCTTCTAACTACTGAAGATCCCGGGAAAGTGGAAATATGGCAAAGGGAAAAGGTACTACCATGACCAACTCAATCCAGTCATGATTCATTCCCTGAGACAAAGGGATGGGCCTATCTTTTCTGTCCTCTACCCTAGCAGAATTGGTGGTTCTGTTAGCAGGACAGAAGGTATGGGGTGTGGCGGGGTGGAATCAGCAATTGGGCCAGTAGCAGAATTTGCCATAGGTCTCTACGCTCCCTCCCCACAGCCCATGTTTTCAGGGCAGCTCACCCCCTGCTACCCTGGCGGACCCAAGTGGTCTGACGGCAATTGCATACCTCTGCCAGTAACGATTCATGAGTGGGCCGATGACACATGCAGGGAGGCTTGGGGAGACTTCTGGAAAAGTTCTTCCTTTATTTTTCTAGGAGAGCTTTTGGAAGTGATCTTGTTCTCTTCCTCAGAATGTCTTTTTTAATTTTTTTTAGAGACAGAGTCTCACTGTTTTCCTGGTGAGTGCCGTGGTATCAGCCTAGCTCACTGCAACCTCAAATTCCTGGGCTCAGGCGATCCTCCTGCCTCAGCTTCCCGAGTAGCTGGGACTACAGGTGCATGCCACCACACCTGGCTAATTTTTTCTATTTTTAGTAAGATGGGGTCTCGCTCTTGCTCAGGCTGGTCTCAAACTCCTGAGCTCAAGCAATCCTCCCGCCCTGGCCCCCCAGAGTGCTAGGATTACAGACGTGAACCACCACACCCAGCCATTCTCTAATTCTTGACCCAGAGAAACTGCGAGACGATAAATGTTTTTTAATTTTCCGCTGCTAAGTTTTGGGGAAATTTGTTATGCCGCAATGGATAACTAATACGTGGCCATTAGATTAAGTCAGTTCTCAAGACTGCTTGTGCTTGGGACTTTCAATCATATGAGAAAATAAATTTTCTTATTTCTTAAGCCAACTTAAGTTGGGTTTATGTTACTTGCAGCCAAAAGCACACTAACCGATAAAAAGAAGACTGCACATTATCTTTCTGTAGCCTGCCTCTCCAGCGGTGTTTGAAAATACTTTCCTCCTTCCTTGGCAAAGTTCCCTAGCCCTCCTATGAATTATATCAAGTCCACTTGTTATGTACTTTCATAGTACTATATACCTTTTGCTGGTATTTATCACAGTGGAGAATTAACTTTGTGCAATCATTCAGTGATCTCTGTCTCTCCTTTCTGAGGACAGGGTTCATATCTTCTGGGCATCATTGTATCCACAGTGCCCTACACAGTGCTGGAGCAGGGCAAGATCTCAATGAATAATCAATGAGAGAACAAACAAATGCATTGGGAGTATACCTTGGTGGCTCTAGAGAAGGGCCAAACTAAGTACATAGATTTTGGAGTCATCAGTATAGAAGGAATGTTTGACTTCCTGGGAGAAAGTGGTCTCCCAGGAAAAACATATGGAAGTGAAGATGATAATTGAGGATGACCAACCTGTGGAGGTTGGAGAGAAAGAAAACCCAGCAGAGCGGGTCCACAGGTGATGAGTCAGCAACCTCAAACTCCTGGGCTCAAGCGATCCTCCTGCCTCAGCCTCCCGAGTAGCTGGGACTACAGGTATGTGCCACCACACCTGGCTAATTTTTTCTATTTTTAGTAGAGATGGGGTCTCGCTCTTGCTCAGGCTGGTCTCAAACTCCTGAGCTCAAGCAATCCTCCTGCCTCGGCCTCCCAGAGTTCTAGGATTACAGGCGTGAGCCACCACACCTGGCCTTTTCCTCAGGATGCAGTCTTGCATGGGAATAAAGTTCTTAAACCCTGTAGCCATCTTATTTCTAGTCTGATACACAGGGGTGCACAGAAGGGGGACCCAGCCCAGAGAAATCACAGAAGCTCAGATGCAGCCTGTGGCTGGCAGCCTGAGGTGGTCCCCCTGGCCCTGCCTCCTAGTATTCATGCCATTGTGTAATCTCCTTCCCTTGAGTGTGGGCAGGACATAAGGACTCTTAGAGTAAGGCAGAAGGGATAGCATATTATTTCTGATACTGAGTTATAAAAAGACTGCAGCTTCTCCCTAGGGTTCTCTCTGCCCCCAACCTTCCTACCCGTTGTTCATGTTGCAAGCATCCTTATGGAGAATCTCAGATGGTGAAGGACTGAGGTTCTCAGCCTGATGGCCAGCGCCAACAATCATGTGATGGATCTGGGAAGCAGATCCTTCAGCCCCAGTCTTGGGATGACCACTCCCCTGTTTGACAGCTTGGCTGCAACCTCATGAGAGCTCTTGAGCCAGAGGCATCCAGCTAAGCCATTCTCAGATTCTTGTTTGTTTTTTTTTTTGAGACAGAGTCTCACTCTCTTGCCTGGGCTAGAGTGCGGTGGGATCAGCCTAGCTCACAGCAACCTCAAACTCCTGGGCTCAAGCGATCCTCCTGCTTCAGCCTCCCAGGTAGCTGGGACTACAGGCATGCACCACCATGCCCAGCTAATTTTTTCTATTTTTAGTTGTTTAGCTAATTTCTTTCTATTTTTAGTACAGACGTGGTCTTGCTCTTGCTCAGGGTGGTCTCAAACTCCTGAGCTCAAGCAATCCTCCCGCCCTGGCCCCCCAGAGTGCTAGGATTACAGACGTGAACCACCACACCCAGCCATTCTCTAATTCTTGACCCAGAGAAACTGCGAGACGATAAATGTTTTTTAATTTTCCGCTGCTAAGTTTTGGGGAAATTTGTTATGCCGCAATGGATAACTAATACGTGGCCATTAGATTAAGTCAGTTCTCAAGACTGCTTGTGCTTGGGACTTTCAATCATATGAGAAAATAAATTTTCTTATTTCTTAAGCCAACTTAAGTTGGGTTTATGTTACTTGCAGCCAAAAGCACACTAACCGATAAAAAGAAGACTGCACATTATCTTTCTGTAGCCTGCCTCTCCAGCGGTGTTTGAAAATACTTTCCTCCTTCCTTGGCAAAGTTCCTTAGCCCTCCTATGAATTATATCAAGTCCACTTGTTATGTACTTTCATAGTACTATATACCTTTTGCTGGTATTTATCACAGTGGAGAATTAACTTTGTGCAATCATTCAGTGATCTCTGTCTCTCCTTTCTGAGGACAGGGTTCATATCTTCTGGGCATCATTGTATCCACAGTGCCCTACACAGTGCTGGAGCAGGGCAAGATCTCAATGAATAATCAATGAGAGAACAAACAAATGCATTGGGAGTATACCTTGGTGGCTCTAGAGAAGGGCCAAACTAAGTACATAGATTTTGGAGTCATCAGTATAGAAGGAATGTTTGACTTCCTGGGAGAAAGTGGTCTCCCAGGAAAAACATATGGAAGTGAAGATGATAATTGAGGATGACCAACCTGTGGAGGTTGGAGAGAAAGAAAACCCAGCAGAGCGGGTCCACAGGTGATGAGTGAGAAAGCCAAGGTCATTTGGCCATAATTAGGGACTCCAAGTCCTTTAGAGGTGGTGAGAGGTGTGTGTGCAAAGATGGGGCTCTTGGGGTGTCGAGGAGATGTACCAACCAAGCCAGGGTGCAGAATAGCAATCCAGAGTATGGGGCCCTGAGAAGGGCATGTGAGCTGCTCTTCCTCCTGAAGAGAATGGATCAGGATGGGTCATCCTTCCTCCTCACACCCATCTCCCCGAGCCCCTGTCTGTTGCCATGGGGACAGGACAGGCAGTGGAGCACGTTGAAGGCAGTGCCAATCACAGTACTTTGTATCATGAAAAGGGGTTTTTGCCCAATGCAGATCTAATCGTAGCATCCATCACTGCCACCCGTTTTTAAGAACGGAAAAACAAAAATAAGCTCTATAAATCTAACCCCACCAAATTTTCTTTCTATTGCTATATTGTAAGGTAAAAATCATTTCTTGCAACTATAGTGTTTGGACTTTAATTTTCTTACCTACTCAATTTTTTCTTACCCAGTCTGTACCAACCCCAGAAGAGTCCTGAGATGATGGTGTAGCCACCCAGTGAATGTCATGTATGTGGAGAATACAGCCCTATCTCCTCTTTTCTTTAAAGAGCTGAGGTTGGGGTTCAAATTATCCTGATAATTATTTTCCCTCTACTTTTTGTTCAGCCCCTAGCAACCATGTCTAGCTGAATCTGAAACCCTACGTGTTCATGAGAACTCTGGCAACATCAAATGAGGAATGAATGTGGGCCTGATTGACACAGTGTCAATCAACGTGTGTTTGAGTCAGAAGGTGAAATTTCCAGATGGCTGAAATTTGCTCATTGAGCAACAAAAAGCATAAAATAAATTAAACATTATCAAATTGAAAACACACACACACACCCCTCATTCACTTTGCATGTGACCTGCAACTCCATACAACCAGCTTCCCTCTTTCCTTGCTTGATGGATGAAGGAGAGGGTAGGGGAGTGGAAAGAGTGGTTGGGAGGGGGCTTATCTAAAGCAGAGGTCAGGAAAATTTCTGTAAAGGGCCAGAAAGTAAATATTTTAGGCTTTATGGCCACACAGTCTCTGTCACAACTACTCAACTCTGTCATAGCATAAAAGCAGCCATAGACATTATGTTAAAAAATGAGCATGGCTGTATGCCAATAAAACTTTATTTATGAACACTGAAATTTGAATTTTGTATAATTTTCACATGTCACAAAATATTCTTCTTCTTTTTCTTTTTCAACTATTAAAAAATGCAAAACCATTCTTAGCTCATGTACTGTACAAAAACAGGGGGCAGGTCAGATGTGGCCCATGGGCTGAAGTTTACTGACTCCTGGTCTAAAGTGAGGAGAGTTTAAACCAAAAGAAGTCTCTGTCTTCCCTCCATCTCACTTTCTTCTTCTCTCCCTGCCCCTCCTTTCACCCCATGATGTTCAAAATTTATTCTGTAACAAACATTCCTACTTTCCATCTTAGCTCCTACCTTGCCTGTCTTCTAACAATAGCATTCCAGAAATGGGTCTTTAACCACATACTCACATCTCTGCAGCAGAACAATTAAGAAAAAGCCAGAGCTTTCTATAGAGTCAGGTTCTTAGGTAGGGGTGGTAAGATCTGTGGGGGGAGATAGTAACTTAAAATTCAGCTCTAGAGTGTATTTTAACACAATTTTTAAGAATGGAAAAACAAAAATCAGCTCTGTAAATCTAGCCTCACCAAATTTTCTTTTTATTGCTATATTGTAAGGTAAAAATCACTTCTTGCAACTATAGTGTTTGGACTTTAATTTTCTTACCTACTCAAAATGTTAAGTGATTTTCTCTAAGGTCTAAAAATTTTCAGTTGTTCCCACTTTGGGATGGAACAAACGACCAGACACTGTACCTTGCAACAAGGGAAAGGCCTTACTGCATGTACTTACTGCAGGCTGATGCCTTTGAACTTGTATTTGCAGAAACTTCAACCTCAGTGAAAAAAGACAGTGGGCATCATGTTTGGAGTCAAGCAGGCCTGGGTCCAAACCCAGCTCTGCCACTGGCTGTAGGACTTAACTTCTGGAAGCCTCAGTCCCTTCCCCAAAATGGAAATAATAATGTTCAATCATTCTGATGTTGAGATGAGCTCGCAAATATGAAGTGCCTGGTTAATGTTAGTGTTCCTCATCCCTTCCATCTCCCCCCATCCCTTGTCAATCTACTAAAACCTATTTTGAGCGCCATTGGCTTGCATAAGCAACAACTATCCCGCAATTTCTTTTCTTTTCTTTT
>NW_012145856.1:586095-588557 GCF_000956105.1 Propithecus coquereli
ACCAGACACCAGTTTATGAAAATGACTCAGCTTCCCTGGTTGTCTGTCCTGAGAAAGGGGCGTGTAATTTGATTGAATGCCTCTGACAGGCCTGGGGTGTCTTGGAAGACGCGCCTTCCGATCGCCCTAGTGGGTAGTGTCCCAGGAAGAACTGCCCGCTCCCCTGCTGACCTTACATTTTGGAGCCGCTGGCCCTGGCCTCCGGCTAAAGCCTCCCCTGCCCACGCCTGGGCTCCTCCCCTGGGCCGAGCTTCCCCGTTAACACCCCTCCCCACAAGGAGAGGGCCTGGCAATGGGGAGAAGGTGGCTAGTCCGTTTTGCTGGAAAAGAGGTGCCAATTATAGCCTTTATTAGGCTCACACCCGCCGTCTCACTGCCTTTCGACTGCTCCAGACCACACACACACTCAGTTTTCCTGCACTGGGACGGGAGTCCTGTGTGGTCCTGCCGGCTCACTTATAATAAATCTGTGAGCTTAATAAAAGGCATCACTTCTATCTTTTGATCTCTCTTGAGTTACTCATTAGCTCTGGGTAACACACTTCTTGACTGACAGGCCCTTCCCAGGGAAAACCCAGGTTTGGTGATTCTTCAAACAAAAAGTGGTGTGCGTGCGCATGCACGTGTGTATGTGTGCGTGTGTGCTGGGGGGGCAGAGTGTGATTTGTGGGGAAGGAAGAGGGGAAGGAGGAGCTTGGCCACCTCAGGAGATGTCTGGGACAAGGTTCCCAGAGGAGAATGGGCTCACCCAGGGCCTGCTGGTGGTGCTAGAAGGCTCCAGGGCCCTCGGGGTGTTGGGCTCTAGGGGGCCACCTATTGCAGTCTTCCTTCCTGCTGTCCTTCAGAGTCCTTACCAGGACTCCATTTCTCCATGGAACCTCTCTGGTCACTCCCTGCCAGTTCCAAGTCTTAGCCTTAACTCAATCTGCGTTTGCTTTACATACAGTGAAGCCACTTTCTTGTGTGACTTCTTGCCTATACATTCCGTGAAGGGATCAATATTCCATTTTCTTTCCTGCTTCCTGGCACATGCCAAATCAGTCATACCAGCACGATTTGTGGGCATTTGCTGCACTTCCTCCAGGCTAGGCATTGGGCTAAGCACTGGACGTTTATTTTCCTGTGTCTTCACAACAGCCCTGTGAAGTAGGGGCAGCTGAGGAAACGCAGGCTCAGAGAATTTAGGCAACTTTCCCAAGGTCACACAGCTGACAGGCAATGGGCCTATTAGGGACCCCATCAAGCGCTGTCTGAACCACAGGCCCCATTTATTCCCACGCTGCCCCCAACCACCCACGCTGGCCCCTCGCAGGCTCTCAGCTGTGCAAGGAGAGCTGGTTGCTGCATTCAGCACTCTTGCCAGGACCCAAGCCCGCCATCAAGGCGAGGTTCTCAGTGTTCCTGCCTCCCTGGGACTCGCATCATGCCCACTGTCTCCTGATGACATCACCCCGGGCCGCAGGCTGCTGTGGGAAACCACAGCCACTCAGAGAGTCCCGAGGAGGACGCCAGACTCAATATCGACTCACTGTGTGTTGGCGTCTCAGCTGACAAAACAAAATTACCAGGCCAGCCGTGTTTGGTCCTCCTCCCCACACAAACACAGCCTTCTTCACGGCCGCCCCCTCGGGAAACCACAGGCTCGGGGGCCACACGCAGCAGAGGCGGTTTGCCTGGTGGATAAGGTGAAGACTCAGCAGTCAGCCGAAGGCTGGTTGGGTCCCAGCTCTGTGTCTGTTTGACCTTGAACAAGTCACTCAGCTTCTCTGTTCTGTCTCTTCCCGTATAGAAGGAAGCTAATAACAGTGCTCATTTCATGAGCGTATTAAATGAGATCATCCGTGTAAAAGAGCCTGGCATTAAGGAAAGTCTTTTCTTAAAGATTCGGTGTTATTAATGTTAGAGATTGAATTGTGTCCCCCAAAAAGATATGTTGGAGTCCTAACCCGTAGTACCTGTGAATGTGACCTTATTTGGAAGTAGGGTCTTTGCAGATGTTAAGCTGAGGTCATTAGAGTGGGCTCTAATCCTGTATGACTGGTGTCCCTAAAGGAAGAAATCTGGACGAAGATGCACACAGAGAAGAGAACACCATGCGAAGATGGAGACAGAGATAGGAGTTATGCTGCCAGAAGTCAAGGAACTTCTGGAGCCACCAGAAGCTGGAAGAGGCAAGGAAGATCCTCCTCTAGAGATTTTGGGGAGCATGGCCCTGCTAACATCTTGATTTCTGACGTCTAGGCTCCAGCACTATGGGAGAATAAATTTCCCTTATTCTAGGTCACCAAGTTTGTGGTACTTTGTTACGGCAGCCCTAGGAAACCAATACACTTAGTATTAAAAAGATTGTGGGGGCCGGGTGCGGTGGCTCACGCCTGTAATCCTAGCACTCTGGGAGGCTGAGGCGGGTGGATCACTCAAGGTCATGAGTTCGAGACCAGCCTGAGCAAGAGCGAGACCCC
>NW_012145856.1:588882-672757 GCF_000956105.1 Propithecus coquereli
TGTGACCTCGGACAAATGATGAGAGCATAGACTATTCGAATTGGAAAAGACCTTATTGCCCAGGTGAAGAAGCTGAGGCCCACAGAGGGCGGTGCTGGCCCATAACCCCAGTCAACCTCCGTCTCCGCACCTATAAACATGAGATCATTACCTTTGCCCCACCTGCTTCTTGGTGCTGTGCTTGAGGTGTCAATAAAATGACTTAGGTAGAACAGTTGCTGTCATGGTCACGGCAATACACACACTGCCATCTGCCTTCACAGGAGCACCGTGGTCGGTTTCCCAGGATTCTGGTTGATTCTGAAGACAGAGCCAGGCCAAGGATGAGCTGTTGGAAGCAGATGAAATCAATAACAGATTACCAGCTGGGCACATGTAGAAGGGACTTGCCACCCGAGAGGCAGGGAGGACAGCATATATTGGCATCCACAAACAAGGGCTTTGTCTCCTAGGAAAGAATATGACAAATCAGGACACATGGGTTCTGCACCTGGTGCTGCTGTCAACTTGCTGTGCATTCTTGGGCAAGTCCCTTACCCTCTCTGGGACTTCCCTTGCCTATCTATAAAATGTAGAGCTGGGACCTCTCCCCAGGCCAGTGTGGCCTCAGTCTGTAATCTTAACCACAATTAATTTTATACTGCCAAAGAGATGAAAAGATTTGGCATTCCAGGGGGCCACAGTATAAATAAGGCACACGTATATGTCCTGAAATCATAGAGCTGACAGGGTCAGGAGGTCATCAGGGTCCACTTGCCAGGTGGTCACTCTCCTAAGCAGATGTTAATATACCTTCTGGACCTTCCAGTGATGTGTGCCTCAGTCCTCCTGAAGGGGATCATACTGTTGGCATGGAAACAGGCTTCCTTATATGGGGAAGTGATGCATATAAAGATTAAGAATTTATAGAATTCTTGTTTTATAAAATGCCTCATTTCTGGTTCTGAAATTTTTTTTAAGCCCAGATGGCTTTGGGAAAATCACTTTGACTTGCTTAAACTAATGTGGACACCTTGTAGAGTCACTGTGAGGGGGACACAAGATAAGGCTGTGAAAACTCTTGCCATCCCTGGATCATGGCAGGTACTCACGAAATATAGGCTTTCCCTCCCTTATTCCTCCCTCATCTTCATCATCATCATCACCACCAACATCCTCAGCAGCAGCACCAACATCCCCTCCTCAGCATCTTTATCAACGTCATCCTCATCAAAGTTATCTTTTATTATTATCCTCTGTCATCACCATCATTGCAGCATACATTTGGATTAATTCTAGAATGTTCCATGCATTCTCATAAGTGTGCCAGTCGATCCTTCAACAGCTCAATGAACTAAATATCATTTTTATTTTATAGCTGATGACGCTCAATCTCAGAGAACGAGAGTGACTTTCTCAGGCTCACACAGCTATAAACATTGAAGGCAGAAGCCTAACCTAGGTCTTACGATGCCAAATCTTAGGAATGTCTCCTTCAGTGGCATTAGCTGTTTTTAGCAGGCATATCACCCAGCCAGCTCAGGTTACACACGGGTGAGGCCGGAACCTCCTGTGTTCTTCAGTGAGGTATGACATACTCCATCATGTCCTCGTACAACTGACTTTTCAAAGTTAGAGGGAAGATTTCGTGTGTGTGTGTGTGTGTGTGTGTGTGTATGTGTGTGTGTGAGTGAGAGAGAGAGAGAGAGAGAGAGAGAGAGAGAGAATGAATGAATGTGCATATCCCTGGAAACCTCTGGAGCTCTTCTCCTGCCAAGCAGACTTGGGATTCAGCCCACACCTGCAAGATTTGGATGTCTTTTGTCCCCTGAGAGTCTCACTCTGCCTGGCTAATCCAGGCAGAGCTTCCTGTTGCCTCCTTACAGGACGCAGTTCAGACCAGAATATTAATGGAGATTACAGCAAGAAGAAGAATAGATTTAGGTGTGGGAGGGAACTTCGTGGCAGGGAAGCTGGGCACCCGGGGGAAGGCCTTCCATGGACCATCTTGGAGCACCCACTGGAAGCAGGATGGGATGCAGTGGGCCCTTCCCAGAGGTGCCTGGAGCCAGTCTATAGCCTGAACTCTGCCCCACACCCTTGTGTTTCTAGGTAAACGGTATGCGTGCATCTTTTTCCCCCTGCATGTCAAACTCTGCCCACTATAAGCAGGTGACTGTACAGCCCAGTTTGGGGCAGTCAGGTTTGTATCTGTTGTCTTGATACCTCATCCAGTTTATCACTTGTCACCACCAAAAGTGTCTCTATTTGGACATTAACTATAGAACATTCTTCTAAAGATAAGCATCAAAAAAGATGGGTGACAAGGGCTATCAAATGAGGGGTGTGACATGTGGTTCAGTGGCAGAAGACTAGACTTACAAGCGGAGAACTTAGTTTAAGTCTCAACTGTACCACTGTCTGCCTAGGTAGGAATCAGTTACCTCATCTGAAAAATGGGCAGCATTATACCCACTTCACAGAGTTGTCAAAGGTAAATGGCATTAGTACCCTCTGTTCCCTGCAGCCATCACCGTTAATAATTTGTTTTATCTTCGTTTTTCAGTTTCAACTGAGCCAGTTTTTTTCCGAGGTTATTGAATATCTGGTCACATGGAATCGATGGGATATTGGGCCAGGGTCAGGGGCTGGCCACCTGCGGGGTCCTCTCAGAGAGCTGTGAGAACCTAGTCATCCAGCCCAGTCTCAGAGCTGCAACAGCTGGGGCAGCCATGCTCCAGGAACTGCTAATTGGGAAGATGGATTTGGAAGATCTGGAAGATTATAAAAAACATTTACTTGTTGGAGGTTTATGAAATTGGAGCCAAAAAAAGCAGAAAGTGGTATTAAAAGGTGGATTAACTATAATAAAGGGCCAAATTTGGGGGGAGGAAGGGATTAGGGTCTCCCTGCAACACCACGTCCTGGGGAACCTGGCCCGGAACCGTCTCTCCAGCCTGGTTGCTGAGCACAGCCCTGCTCACCAAGTCCTGCATTGGGGAGTTCTGAGGGACTTCTGGGTGCCACTCCACCGCCCTCCCACTGCTGGTGGCCGGCAAGGATGCCCATCAGTCATAGCCTGGCTCTGCTGATCACGCAGGTTCCTTTTCCAGCCACGCACCAACAGCACACCTCAACTACCCAAAGCCACACGATATGTACAAACACAGAGGGCACTGCCAGGGTTGCTCAGTTTGTTTCCTCTTCTTGACAAGCTGTAGTTCTTCCCACCACGGGAATGTAGCCACCTTTCAACACCCGACTAAAGACCGCTGACTTTTCAAACCTTTGCTTGACTCCGCCTGTTCTAAGCAGTGTGAATTGCTCCGTTCCTGGCTTTGCTGTAAGCTTAACCCTCCCTGCAAACGTGGCCTTCCTTTACGAGTCTCTCTCTGTATCTGTCTCCCTCCTACTTCTACTGTGAGCTCTGAGAGGACAGGCAGTGTCTCCACCATCTATACAACACAGCTATACAGTCCCCTTTCCTCCTGTTTCCATTTTTATTTAATGGAAAATTTTTCATCAGAACTATGTTTTTCTATTTTTTTTCTGTAAAATTTAACAATGAAAGATTCACTTATCAAACAAGGCTTTATTTTTGTCAAATTTAATAATATTGATCATATCTTCTTACATTGTGATTTTTATTTTGTGGTTTTATTTCTGCCAAATCTAATTTTTCTGGTGAGATTCTATAATTTTCAATTTTGCCAAGAAAATGTAATTGTTCTGTCGATTTTTAATCCATAACAAATTTTACTATATAGAGCTTTAGTTGTTGACAGTTTAATTATATGTTGAATATTTTTACACAGCCCAATTTTTTGTGGATCAAGTTTTTGCAATGTTACTGTTCCCCACAAGATGTGACTCTTCGGTTTTTCTCTCTGCCAGATTTCACTGTGCACCATTTTAGCTGATAGCATATTTCTTTCTTCGTTATTATTGCTACAGGCCAATTCTACCAGTAAATGTCACTGTAAATTAATTGTACAAAGTTTGATTCTTTTCATTGTCTTTCTTTTTTTTTTTGAGACAGAGTCTCACTCTGTTGCCCTGGCTAGAGTGAGTGCCGTGGCGTCAGCCTAGCTCACAGCAACCTCAAACTCCTGGGCTCAAGTGATCCTACTGCCCCAGCCTCCCGAGTAGCTGGGACTACAGGCATGCGCCACCACGCCCGGCTAATTTTTTTCTATATATTTTTAGTTGGCCGATTAATTTCTTTCTAATTTTAGTAGAGGCGGGGTCTTGCTCTTGCTCAGGCTGGTCTCGAACTCCTGAGCTCAAACAATCCGCCCGCCTCGGCCTCCCAGAGAGCTAGGATTACAGGCGTGAGCCACCCCGGGCCGTCATTGTCTTTCAATTGAAGCAAAGCGCATAGGAAAGGGCAAAGGCAGAGGATGTATATGTACAGAAAACTCACACAATTCTTTCTTCAGTATGACAAGATAAGAAAATTTCCTGTTTCTCTGGTTCTTTACAATAAAACTTACTTGTTCTAAGGATTAAATAAAACAACACATAAAATGTTTAGCATGATATCTGGAGCATAAATTCCACAACTACTAGTCATTATTATATTAATCCTAAAGGTTTGGGAGTTAAATGGAACCGTGAACCCTGTGAGATGGGTATTATTATTCTTATGCCATTTTATACCTGAGGAAGCAGAGTGGATTGGTGGCTGGCCCATGGCAATCCAGGCCGTGAGCCAGGCCTTGTGACACTGGATGCCAGACCCCTTCTCTCACCCCGTGCAGCTCTGCAGGGAAGAGAATGGTTCTTCCCCAGAAGGAGACAGCTCAGCTCTGGGACATGTCAAGTGGACACAGGTGTGATATACATGCCAGGTCATCGCAGGAATTCTACCAGGACACTGCCAAGGGCAGGCCAGGATGGGATCCACATACTGGGAAACACAGAATAAATGGAAATAAAACACCAGGCCAACCCCAGCAGGTGGGGGCACCAGACAGAACTCACCATTCCCAGGACCATGAATGGGACAAATGACACCTCAGAAACCCCAGGAGCTTTGGGCAAGAGAGGAGGGACCAGAAAGGAGCCTAATACCAGAGATACCAAGACCCCCACAGCCCTGACCCAGTGCCCTATATTCAAAACAATTAATATCAAAATTACTAATGAGATATTTTACATTTTTTTATACTAAGTCTTTGCAATTGGTGGGTATTTTACACTTAAAAGAGATCTCTGTTTGGACTAGCCATATACCTACTTCACAGAGTTTTCAAATGTGAATGACCTTAGTAAGCTCTGTTCCCTGACCATCACTTTTATGCTGTTTTTATTTTCATTTTTCAGTTTCAAGTGAGCCTATCATGGTTCAAGAGAGTGGCACGACAACAGAGGGAGACAGTAGCTCACTCTGAATATTTAGGTGGAGCTAGGGCCGGGCAAGGACTATGCATTCGTTGCCTATCATTGTTATAACAAATTGCCACAAACTTTACAGTTCTGAAGGTCCAAAGTCTGAAATGAGTCTCACTGGGCTAAAATCAAGGTGCCGTAGGGTTGTTCCTTCTGGAGGCTCTGGGGAGAGTCTGTTTCCCTGCCTTTTCCTGTTATGGAGGCTGCCACCTTCCTTGGCTTCCTTCAGCAACTTGAGGCTGAGTCCTCACACTGCCATCTCTTGGGTTCTCTCTTCCAATTCCCTCTCCACTTCTAAAAACTCTTGTGATTAGACTGGGCCCATTTGGATAATCCAGGATAATCTCTCGATGTTAAGGTCAGCTAATTAGTAACCTTAATTCCATTTTGCCATTTAACTTAACATATCCACAGGTTTCAGGGATTAGCACAGAGATATCTTTGGGACCCATTATTCTGTTATCATAGGCTGATAGACGCCAACCTGGGCAAAAGTGAGGGCATGAGAGACTGGATCATTGTAGAAAACTGGTCGGAGCCTGCATTACATTCTAGCTGTTAGGCAAATTCCTGGGAAATGGTGTGATGTAGCTTTGGTGTCAGGCAGAACTGGATTAAAAGTCTGGCTTTAACATTAATGATTGCTAACAGCCACTCAGAGCTACTTCGTCACCTGTAGGGTGATGATGATAATACTTTAGCCACATATTTTTAGCAAGTGTTCACTAAGACATCATGTGTGAAAATGCCTAACACATTGCAAGTGCTCAATTAACTTCTTTCTGCCATCATTCACTTTACAATATGGAGCTCTTGTTTCCTTTGTAAGATTCATTCATTTAGCAAATATACATGGAATATGAACCATGTGCTGAGCACTGTATTAGATGCTGCAGGAGAGACAGTAGCTGGACTCTATCCAACTCCAAAAATACAGCAGGGAGTAGAGGAGGATGACAAGGTTTATGCTTCTCCCAAGATCCTCGTATGTCATGCTTTACTGGGCAATGACTCAGAGACTCCCAAAGCACAGAACAGGCCAGGAGTGAGAGAGGGTAGGTGTTAAGAACAAGAGATTTGAATTCAGACCTGGATTAAAAAAATAAACTTTTATTAACAATAAATAAAATATTTATTATTTTATTAGCAAAATAAGAAAATATAAAACTGTGTTTTCTAATTTAGTAACCACTAGTCACATGTGGCTATTGAGCACTTAAAATATGACTAGTCAAAATTGAGATATGCTTCAGGTGTAAAATACCTGCCAATTTCAAAGACTTCATATAAAAATGTAAAATATTCCATAGTAATTTTGATATTAATTATTTTGGATATGTTGGGTTAAGTAAAATATATTATTATAATTACACCTTTTATTTCTCTTTTAATGTGGATACTAGAAAGTATTTAAAAATTACACATGTGGCTCATATATTTCTATTGAATTAAGCTGGTGTAGAATAATGAATCTCCATTTAGAACAAATCACTCGGTTTCCACAATTATCAACTTCTGAACACTCTTATGTTATCTATATCTCCGCCAGCCTCTGCCCCCACTGAATTATTCTGAAGTAGATCCTAGACATCATATTATTTCGTATGTAAATATTTCAGTATTTATTTCTAAAAGGACTATTTTTTAAAAAACATAATCTCCTTATTACACCTAAGAAAAAACTAACAATAATTCTTTAATATTATCAAATAGAGATGTCTGGTTCCAGACAAGGTAGAGTACACACATTTCTTCCTATGCCCTCCTCTAAGCACAACTAAAAATACTGGGCATAATCTATAAGACAAACATAGGGCGACTCTGAAAAGTAGAGAAAAGGAGAACTGGCTAGGAAGTGCCAAGTTCCCAGATTTTCTTATTGCCTCATCTTACATATATTATGGCTTTTCACAGCCTAGAAATGCCAAAAGATGTACACGAAAGAATCTCCAATAAAATCCTATTCTCTCTAGCTAAAGGATCAGAAAAGAGGCAGCCAAGCAGATCAAAAACTTTTGTGAAAATACTTACTCTAGTCAAACACCATGGGAAAAATGAGGCATCTGGCAATAGCAGTAGTCAAGTGGAGAGCCTAGGTTTTTATACTTGCCCAGTGGTAACAAGGTTCCTATCCTACCTGCAGTGTTAGCAAAGCCTGAGTGGGAAACCAGGATTTCTGCATGATTTGGTGAGAAAGAGATGGCATCCCATGTTCCTCTGCTGGTGTGGTGTCACTAGAGTCCTGCTAGAATAGAATATTTAAATAATATCCAGAGTTTCATAATACCCAACATATCTAGGATACAATAGAAAAACACCCCTTGTACCAATATACCGTATATTGAATATGTAACAGAGAGAATAGCCTGAAAAAAATGGAAAAAATGTTTTCTATCTCTTTAAAACCTTACTCACTGTTTCTGGGAGCTGAAACCTGCATCCCTGCCTCAGGCCAGTGGTTGGGAGGGGCAGGAGAATGTCCTTTGTTTTTCGTGCTACAGGAGATGGTTCAAAGGAATTGTCGGGGGTGGAGGTCATGGGATTGTCTTGGGAGGTGGGAAGAGGGGACAGAGATGGGACTATCAGAATCATTAAGTGTAGTTGAATAGCAATTGCCGGGCTGAATGGCCTCCCTTTAAAAGCTCTGTATTTCTGCTTATTAGGACAATGGCATTTTAGACAGAAATCTCCATTTCCTTATTTGCTGGCAAATTAATAAACTTCTCTTTCCTTCTCCTCAAACCACTTGTCCTTGTTCTTCTGATGTGACCTTGAAGACAAGTGCCAAGATTTTGGGAACATTATTAGTTCCAGGTACTTGGAAACCTGAGGCAAATCCCACCTCAGAGGGCCAAGGTCGGAGGCATCACTGTTCCCGGCCTCTCCCATCCCTCAAGGCAATGCCAGACACATAATGTGTGCTGCTCAGTGTAAAATGAAAATGTGGGCTTCTTTGTTCAAAAAGCAGGAAAAAAGTGCCATTAAAAGTACTAAAATTTTTTTTTTTTAAAAAAGAACATAACCTTAGAGACCTATGGGACAATAAAAAAAATCTAACACTTTGTCATTGGAGTCTCAGAAGAAGAGAAAGAGAATGATGCTGAAATAAAGGCTGAAATTGTCCTAAATTTGGCAAATTCGAAAAACTCAGTGAACCCAAGATAGGAAAACCCAAAGAAACACATGCCAAAGCACATCATAGTCTTAAAACTAAAGACAAAACAACGACAAAAACAACAAAAAACCACACACACACACACACACACACACACACACACACACACCCCCTGCAGGGTGCCAGCTCACAGACAATGACATTTGATAAAATCTAGAACAACAGATTTCATCTTGGTGAAGTGTTCTGTAAACGTCAATTAGATCTTTCGAGTTGTTGGTAATGTTGAAGTCCCTAAATAAAGAATATACAAAAAGAAAAGAAAAACAGATTTTGGTAACGGCTGGGTTTTTTTTAATGATTATTTTACTTGTCTTCTACGGGTGTAAGAAAACTGAAGAAGACTGTGCCCCAACCAATATGCTGAGAATCTTGATACTGAACAGTGGCATCTGTGGGTGGCATAGACAAGCTATTTAAGAGGAATAGAGCTCAGAAGTCACTCTGGCTGCCCACAACCAGCGCCAAGTATGTTGAAGGGAAACCAAAGGAGGCCTGAAGCCAACCCCTGGTGGAGATACCTGCCAAGTTTACATGATCACATCAGAAACGCAAGGGACCACAAGGTGACTCTGACAGCATGAGTAGCAGCACCAAACGATCGAGAGTAGCAGTGCCTCGCACTGCAAAGCACTTTCACTCACATACTACTCTTAACATCTCTAATCTTGACAACAGCACAAAGAGGAAGTCATATCCATTTTAAAAATGAGGACACCCAGTGCCTAGAACAGTGCCTGGCACATACATAATAATGGTTGGTTATGATTTGTCCTTCTCAAAAATCCTAACAGTGCGGCAGAGAAGACATTGTTACCATTAACACTATTTTCCAGATATGGAAAATTAGAGTAGTGAAATTTTCTTCACCATTTACCTTAACATCCATCCTTCTGCAAATCGACATGTTTTCGCAGACCTCTCATTGTAAATTTTGGAGTGGCCCATAAAATGTCCCTGGTGCTAACTGTCCATTCTTTCCTACAGCGAGTGACTTAGCCACAGGTTCAAGTCTGTCTTCCAACCCCTTCACTGTTGCCGTCTCATAAGGGCATTGTTTCCAGCTTGACAATCTCTTTTTTATCTAAAATAGTTACCAAATCAGTAAACTACAGCCACAAAATCAGAAACCCCAAAGCAGAGCAATATAAATTACCCAAACTAAAGCATAAAAGGAGAAAAACAATGCATGAGAAAGAAAAAACTGGAAGTTTTGCCCCAAATCTTTTACTAAATTGAATGCTCCACATTTAGTTTTGCGCCTTCATATACCCCCTCGCTAATGGCTGCAAGAGCTCCTGCTTCCCATCTGAGAAGCATGCCCTGCCTCATTATTCGCATCCTTTCCAATGCTGAGGTTTCACCATCAGGCTCCGGGATCCTCTGGTCACGGAGATATATTTTTCAGTCTAGTGCCCATGTTGACAGAAATGTGTATGGAGAGGGGTCTCTTTGGGCACGGGGAGCTTCAGTTCTCGTGTTCCTGTTTTTCACCTAGGATACAGAAAGGATAGAGAGGAAAGAGCTCAGACAGGGAGAACTCAGTTCCCTTCTCATCTACGATCATGTAAGATTCTAATTCAGATCACCCAGGTCTGGAGTTCCCGAAGGCTGCCCTGTGACAAAATGTGCGGCCCAGCCGTCTCCCGGCATCTTCCTCGTGGCTCCTGTTTCCTCTCTGTTCTTGCATTTTCCATTTTGTCTCTTGGCTGGAGACCAAGTTGGGGGAGAGGGGCCCCCTGTCAGGAAGTGACTGCCGGCTAATGCCTGGGCTGACCCCCTGCGGAGGGATAAGCCACCTCTCCCTAAGAGGCAAAGCAAGAGGCTTCTGATCCTGTCACCCGTGACTGAGGCCAACGTGCACATTCCTGCTCTCAGAGCCGCCGGCCCAGCCACGTGTCCTCATCAAACTGACAGAGAAGTGGAGGAAGAAAACGAAGGAAAAAGGCATTCACTAGGGAGGCAGCTGAGGGTGGAGAGGAGGGGCTGCCTGAGCACACCCCAGGCAGTACCCTAAGTCTGTTTCACGCATTTCTCATTTAACATCACAACAACCCTACAAAATAGCACCGTTATCCATATTTACAATTAGCGCTAACACTCCAGCATTGGTTGCATGCCTACTGAGTGCCAGGCACTATGCTAAGTGCTTTATGTACATTGTCTCACTTAACTTCAAAATATCCTGTGAGGTAGATGCCATGATTATCCCCACTTAAAAGATGGGAAAACCAAGGCACAGAAAATCTATGGAACTTTTCCAGTCTCACAGCTAGTGAGAAAAGGACCTAGGGTCTGAATCCAGGCTTTCTGGCTTTAGATATTTCATTTTTAACCTCCTTTCTACAACTGCGCCCCTAGGAAACTTTACGAGGAAACTAAGGCTCACAGAGCAAAGTCATTTGCCCATAGTCACACCAAGCTCAGCTGCCCACAGAGCTCAGATTGAAACACAAGCCTGATGTGGAAGCACAGGCTTTAGTGCTTCTACGGGGTGTACGGGGAGGGACTGGCATTTATGAAGTTTCTGCTTAATGGCCAGGCACTGGGCCTAGTACTGTTGCAGAACGGTTTGACTTAGTCTCCTACCATAGGAAGGAGGCAATAGGACCCACACTTTTTGGATAAAGATACTGGGGCTCTGAAAAGCCCAGGGAAACTCAGGGACCACAGCACACTCAGATGTTGAGTCTTCTGTCCTCCTAGCTGCATTTTGTCCCACTGCTTCTCAGTTACATCCTCAGGGATGGGCGAGCCACAGAATAGACTCCTGCTGGGGCGAGAATGAGCCCCCTGGTTCCAGGCAGTCAGGATTTGGGAGGATTTCTCAAATCAGCTGCCCACCTGCATTGGCTCTGATAGTGAGCACCACGCCGGCCACGAACAGAGGGGTCTGGAGGCAGCGAGGTGGGTCACATCCCTTGGCTGGACTCTTGACCAATGTAATCCCAGGGCATAGGGCTGGCCCAAGTAAGGATAAAGCAAAGATGGTGGAATCCCTGCCTTTGGGCAGAGATAAGACTTGCTAGCAACTCGTTGGACCTGGAGGCAGAAGACCAGCACTTTCAGCTCTGCCTCCAGTTGACGGGTCATTTAACCATCTCCAGGAATAGGGTTACTCAGCCCAGCTTTGGAGAGGTGACCATGTGATACAGGCAAAAAGAGAATCACGAATCTCAGGTCTTACCTGTGCTTGTGGGACCTCAGACAGGGTAACATAACTCCACCATGATTCAGTTTCCTCACCTGTGAATCAACATAAACACACCCACTTCGTTTCTTACCTGGGTTTCTGCAATATCTTCCTAACAGGTCTTCTGTCTCTCGGCTGGCCTGGACTGCGCTTCTGCAGCCTCTCATAGCCAAGCTTACCTCTTGCGATGAGTTGAATCGTATGGCCCCCCAAAGATACACTGAAGTCCTAATCCCTAGTACCTACAAATGTGACCTTATTTGGACATAGGGTCTTTGCAGAGCTAATCAAGTTAAGATGAGGTTATTAGGGTGGGCCCCAATCCAATACGACCATGTCTTTATAAGAAGAGGAAAATGCCATGTGCAGATAGAGACACACAGGAATAATGCTATAAGACAAGAGAAGCCAAGATCAGAGCAACGCAGCCGCAAACCAAGGGACACCAGGGATTGGCAGTCACCATCAGAAGCTGGGAAGAGACAAGGAAGGGTTCGACCCAGAGTCTCAGGGGGAGCATGACCTTGCCAACACTTTGATTTCAGACTTCTGGCCTCCAGGACTGTGAGAGAATAAATTTCTCTTGTTTTAAGCCACCCAGTGTGTGGTACTTGCTTACACACCCTAGGAAACAAATATAACTCCTTTACACACAGATTTCCTCCTCCAGGAAGCTTCCCCTGCACCACCCTGCCCAGCACTCACACTGCCACCGTCATGCCCACATCGCCTGTGCCTGTCACTGCCCAGCACTCGCCCCAAAGCACTGGCATGGGAGATTCACTTGTCTGTCCTCTCCACTGATGGGGGGTGGACACAGAGAGATTCTGTGCAGGCAGGGAGCATGACTTCCCTTCTTCTTCCATTCACTCATTTAAAAATTAGTTTTTAAGGACCTATTATGCACCAAGCATTGTTCTAGGCCCAAAGGATATGTCACTGAACTGTGAAAACAATACCTCTACCTTCAAGGAGCTTTTTCCAGTGGGTTGGGGAAGACAAAAGTCTCTAAACACACTAAACAATAAACAATTTCTGATAGTTACAAGTGCTATGGAGGAATGTAAAGGGCAAGAGAAGGGTGGAGGAGAAGGGGCGGTGAGGTGCCCTTACAAAGGGTGGCATCGAAGGCCTCTGCAGGGCAGCGAGGGAGGCGAGACCTGAATGAAAGACATTTAGCCACGCTCTGGTGCGGCTCTGTCTTCCTCGTAACAGTGTATACTACATGGGGTTTGGGATGGTGTCTGTGCTGCTTGTCATTTTCTTGCCAGCTTCTGTGATTTATTTGCACTGGCACTGACCCACACCTGGAGCAGGTGCCCAACAAAACGATGTTTTGTTGAGGGAAGGTCTGATGGGCGATGTTATGAGAACAGATAGAAACTGCAGCAAAGGCCTGGTACACCGTAGGTGTTCCATAAATGCTCCCCTGCCCCTTTCCTCACATTGCTGGCAGCACAGGCGAACTTGAGCCCATCGGCCCCATACAATTTTTCCTTCGCCTCACCGAGGAGGGCCCTTACAGGAGGCTGCCAAGCAAGTCCACTCCCTTCTGCGACCCCCACACACAGTGCCAGGTGGAGATTTCAGTCCCTTACAATGGGAGCATGCAGTGATGATAACAGCCACATCGATAATAAAAGAGTTAAAATTTTACAAAACCTTTTCGCACTCCATGTTCCTTAATCTTCCCAACAATACTTTAACACAGAAAGCACTCTCTCTGCCACTTTTATAGAAGAAAATCCAATCTCAGAAAGGCAAAGGATTTCCCAAGAGACCCCCACAGTAAGCGGTGGGGCCTCGGCTCCAAATTCCATGCTCCTTCCACCACACAACAGCAGAGCAGGCAAGAAAATCCAGTTTATAGATTCACCAGACTGAGGGAGGCTTGAGGAAGAGACATGTTAGTGCAAAGCCATGCGACCAGAGGCTGCTGGGGTCTGACACTCGAAGGGTTCTCAGTGAATATTGTTGGCGTTATTGCTGGTGAAAGTTCTGGAAGCAGTGAATTCATTCCTGCAGGACATCCTCATGATGGTCATGGGAGGCAGGGAGATCCTGCTGTGGACCAAACTGTGTCCCTGCAAAATTTTTATGCTGAGGCCCTAGCTCCCAAGGTGACTGTGTTTGGGCGTAGGGCCTTCAAAGAGGCAACGTTAAATGAGGGTATAAGGGTGGGCCCTAGTCCACTGGGGCTGGTGTCCTTATAAGAAGAGAAACAGACCGAAGGAGGTGCACGTGCACAGAGAAAAGGCCATGTGAAGACGCAGCCAGAAGCCACCAACTGCAAGCCAAGGAGAGAGGCCTCAGGAAAAGCCTGCAGACAACTTTATCTTGCATTTCCAGCCTCCAAGACTGTGAGAAAATCAATTTCTGTTGCTTAAGCCCCCTGGCCTGTGACGCTTTGTTATGGCAGCCCAAGCAAACGAATACAGGGCCTGCCACGGGTTCCGACTCATGCATGTGGAATCCAGGCCTCACTTGACATTTCCTACTTCATGTCCATTTTCCATTCCCAGCTGGCCGCCCTGTGGACTTCAAGTTCCAGCAACAGACAAGACAAACCTTCCAGAGGCTGCTAAACCAGCTCCCGCTTAGCATAAGGTCAAATCCTGTGACAAATCCCAGGGCCTGGCTTCTCTGACCAAAGCCTGGCTGATGCAGGAGGGCCTGTGTGTTGGCCCCTGTGGGATTGAAACTCTGGGCTGTGTTGAGGGGCAGGCACTGGCCAAGGATGTGGGCAGGTGGGCACCACGCCCTGTGTATGTCTCTCCCAATCTGTGCAGAAGGAGGCCAGTGTGTTACTGGGGCCCCTCCCAGCCTTCCCCAGGAGAGAGGAAACAGAGGCAGGAGTGAGGTGAGCAGATGGAGGCAGGCGTGCATCCCATCCACTGAGAAGATGCTGGCGGCCCCACCTGTGAGCTGCCAGGCCCTGTGCAAGATCAAAACCCTGCAGCCCCCAGCACCTGTGCGCCAAGCAGCCCAACCCTGCCGCGGCAGGTACAGACCCAGGAGCCAGCTGCTTCCTCCCATGTGACAAAGCCCGGAGCCGACAGCTGCCAGGGATTAGGGGTGCAGGCCTGGGTCACTAAGGTGTTGAACTACAGGTGGTTTCCCTCCTCCTTCGCCTGAGCCAGTTCCTCTGGCTTTCCAGCCACCTCCCCCTGCTCTCCCTGGCTATGCCATCTGCTGGAGATTGGGGCGGACTTTGGAATGCAGGTCTCTTACTCAGATCCGACGCTGCTTTTAGGATCTATTGTTAAAGAACATAGGATTGGAACACCCTGGTCCAGGAGTCCAGAAGCTGGTGGAAAAACAGAAATCAAAGAGCTCTACTATGTCCTGATCACATGGTAACTGCCATTAATTGAGCTCATACTACGTACCAGGTGAGTTTATATTTATAATCTCAACAACTCTATGAAGTAGATTATAGCATCTGCACTTTCTAGAGAATTCTCTGAGGCTGAGAGAGGTTAGTGACTGAAAAGCCAACAAGAAAATCAAAACCCAGTTTGTCTGATTTGTGAGTTCCTTCTCCTCTTGCTCCCTGAGGCAGGAGCTTGTTTACATCCTCTTGTCCTAGCCCAATTAGGGCTGGGGTGTGAGTGGCGGGGAAAAGCATGGCACAGTGCAGTGGTTCTCAAAATGTGGTCCGATTGGTAGCATCGGCAGCACCCAGGGCCTTGCTAGAAATGCAGACCTTCAGGCCCACCCCAGACCTCCTGAGTCAGAAACTCTAGGGGTAGGACCCAGGAATTCCTGTGTCCACAAGTTCTCCATATGATTCCGATGTATGCTGAAGTTTGAGAACCACTGGCCTGAAAGGCTATGGCTCTCTAGGCCCAGCCTGGGGGTCCCCTGGCTGAGGATGTGGGTCCCCTTGCTCCAGGGTTGCAAGGGCTCAGCATGGGTTCATACCCTAATGCCAGAGCGGTACGGCCCCCTTCAGTCACCAGGCACCTCTCCAGACCCCACCCGCCAAACCCTCAGACCAACCACAAGCATGATGCATGTCACTGTCTTTTTTTTCTGATGACATTTTCTGAAAAATGCTGGGTTCAAATCCTGACTTTACCACCTCCTAGTTGTGTGACTGTGGCCAAGCCACTTACCTTCTGAGCCTCATGCTCCTTGTCTGTAAAAGGAGGTGGCCCCGTGGCTCTGCCTCTGAGGGCCGAGTGCCAGGTTAAAGCAGCAGATGCTACACCAGGAGCCCAGCAGCGTGCCGGGCTCACAGCAAACACCCGTGACAGGGGGTGGCTGTGACTGCTGGGGTTGCAGCGCTTCAAGGGGAGAATGGAGACGCTCTGAAGACTAACTCAGGCTCCCTCTCTAACTGCCTGAGATCGGATCCCTCAAGAACCTCGGAAGGGGTAGTGTCCCCAGCACCGGTTCCAAGGCTCCTGCTCATGCCTACTCTGGCTCCACGACTCTGGATTCATCATTCACTTTCTCTGGGCTTCGGCTTCCTATAAAGAGAAAGGGCTAGATGTGCTCAGAGTTTATCCACTTGACCGTCAGAGGCTCCCTGGGCTCTGTGTGGAGGAGGCTGCGAGGGTTTTCTGGGCTCTGATGGAAACAGATTCATGCCAGGGACGTAAGAGAACGACCACACCAAATGCACTCATCCATTGTAACATTTCAAGGACATTAAAGTGTGAGTTTCCAAATTGAGGAAACAGAGCGTCCTTGGACCTGGATCACCTGGCTCTCCTCCTACAGCCAGTTTTGCTCCTGCGGCTCCTCTAAGAGGCAGCAGGAAGTATCAAGTCCCTAATCACTTCCTCAGGGACAGATGCAGCTCCAGGGTGGAACCTGATCTGCGCAGAGGCCGCCCCTCCTATGCAGCAGTTCCTGGGCTCCAGGAAGAGACAGTCGTGCTAATGCTCCATGTGCACTGGTTTCTACCCCCGCACGTGCTATTTCCTTTCATATTCAATCACAGAATGAAACCTTCCCTTTAAGTAATAACAGAATGTGTCCGGTTACCAGTGTCTGCACATCTGCGGTCTCTTTGCTCCTCAGAGCTGCTCTGAGAGCACAGTGTCATTTTTCTCATTTTCCGGAAGCTTGCAAAACTAGAAAGCATGGAATTGGGATTCAATCCCCCTGTCTTCTAACTACAAATTCAGTGCGCTTCACTTGGAGTTTCCAAGGGGGTCCTATGAAGCTAGAGTTGTTGCAGGAAGGCTACCGTGAGGGCCCTCGGGAGGGTCTCTGCTTCAGGAGGGAGGTACAGGTTCAGATGGCCTGGGGTCTAGTCCTGGTTCAACAATGCTCAGCTCCGTGTCCTTTGACAAGTCAATTTGCCTCTCTGAAGTAAGTGTCATTGTCTGAGGCTGTGTCATCATTTGAGGCTGTAACCATATAAGTTGAGTTGTCAACCCTGATCATTTTATGGGGAGAAAGCTCCGATTGGCTCTGATTTGCTATTAATAACTACAATGAATGGAGCTTCATTGTTTCATAATAAAAGTAATTTATTTGGAAGGCAAAATCTTTGAGGAATAGATTCCACAGGGTAGGGGATAAATAACAAAGGGACTCCAAGTGATGAAAAGATTGGGGACTGTGCCACACGTGCCGGCCAGAGCCCTGAGCCTACCTTTGGACTGAGAATGACTGTCTCTCAGAGGGGAGAAGGGTTGATCCAAGTACTCCCAGTGGCAAGTCTTCCCATGAGGAACCTCTCTGTGATATTCCTACAGGGCTCACCGGCCTCTCCTTGAATACTTCCAGCAATGCGAGACTCTTTCTTAGGGAAAATTCTTGCAGGTTGCATGGTGCTGATTGTTAGAAAACTCTTCTGTAGAGCAAGTCAGAACCAGCCTCTCTGGGACCGAGTGCCTTTGGTCTCACTCTGGCCTCTGAGGCCATGTGGTAAGTCCAGGTCAACAGTCCTCTGGGTATTTGCAGACAAGCACTAGAGTCTCCACCAGCAGAGTCTCATGTTTATTTTGAGTCCATGGCCCTGGCACCCGTAACTACCCCCCACCTTACCCCCAGAATGTTCTGGCATAGTTTAAAAATGAAAGTTAATTAAATTCATATAGAGTATTTCATAACCCCTGCCATGTTTGAATACCTAAGGGATAATAATAACACCATCACTCTGTGTAGCACTTCATTCTCTTCAAAGCACTTTTGCATTCTTTTTTTCATTTGATCTCTGCAGCACCCTGAGAACCAGGCCAATGAGGGGCTGTTATCCTCACTTCACAGATGAGGAAACTAAAGCTCAGAGAGGTAGAGTGACCCATTGAAGGTCACCTGCAAGTAAGTGGTGAGACTTAAGTTAGAGACTCTGATCCCATGGTTAGTGCTCTTTCTACTATAGCTCATTATCAGAACTAATGCTAGTTTTAAAAAAATTCACTTCTAAGACTTAATCCTACAGGAATATTTATGAAAGAATGCACACATTTGTGTACAAGGATGATCACCACAACATTGCTGGTACATGAATGCTTGCAAATGACTGTTTTCCATCTGTCCATCAGTGGAGAATTTGTTAAAAATTGTGGGACAGCCATCATTGGAATCCTACACATCTTCCAAAACAGACTGGGTGGCCCCAGGTGTGCTCACAGGAGGACTGTGTGTGCTGTTCGGCTGAGCCATGTAGAGTGGAGAAGGATCTGCTTCCAAGCTCACATAGTGGTTGGCAGGATTAATTCCTTGTAGGTTGGGGCTTCAATTTCTTGCTGGTTGTTGTCTCAAGTCACCTTCAGGTTCTTGCCACGTGGGCCTCTCCATAGGACAGCGTAAAACATAGCAGCTGGCTTTGCCAAAGCTGCAAAAAGAGAGAGTCTACTAGCAAAATGGAAGTTCCAACCCTGTGTTATCACAGGAGTGACACCCTTTGCTGCACTCTGTGGATTAGAAACACATCACAGCTTCTGCCTTCACTCAAGGGGAGGTTATTCATGCCACAAAGACATGAATAACAGGAGGCACGGGGTCATGGGAGCCATTTAGAGTCTGTCCCCACAGGGGCAGCCATCTTTTTCTGCAGAAGCCTAGAGGGTACATATTTTAGCTCACAGGCCACATGGTTTCTTCCTTCCTTCCTCCCTTCCTCCCTTCCTTCCTTCTTTCCTTCCTTCCTTTCTTCTTTCTTTCTCTTTCTCTCTCTCTCTCTTTTTTTCTTTCTTTCTTTGTTTCTTTCTTTTTTTTTTTACAGACAGGGTCTCACTATGTGGCCCAGGCTGGAGTATAGTGGCTATTTACAGGCTAAGTCACAGCCTTGAACTCCTGGCCTCAAGTGACCCTCCCACTTCAGCCTCCTAGACAGGGTCAGATGGTTTCTGTTGCAACTACTCAGCCCTGCCTTTGTATCAATAAAGCGGCGCTAGACAATACATAAACAAAAGAGCATGTCTCAATAAAACTTTATTTATGGACACTGAAATTTGAATTTCATAAAATTTTCACATTACAAAATACTATTCTTTTAATTTTTTTCCCAATCATTTAAAAAAGTAAAAACCATTTTTAGCCTGCAGGCCATACAAAAACAGGCAGTTGGCCAGATTTAGCCCATGAGCCATCATGTGCCACCCCCTACCTAATTTATCAGTTAGAAAAATTAAATTTTTGCATATCAAGTTTTCTTAATATGAGT
This sequence comes from Propithecus coquereli, assembly GCF_000956105.1. Lineage (NCBI taxonomy): Eukaryota > Metazoa > Chordata > Mammalia > Primates > Indriidae > Propithecus > Propithecus coquereli. Next base: position 608,251 of record NW_012145856.1, read on the forward strand.
TAAGAAAAGAAGCAGGGCAGAGGCCTTGAGGCAGTATCTCTGCATGTGTCAACTGCTGATTGGGATCATTCAGCTTAAAGACTCTGTGACTCTGTTTAGAAGGGGGGAGATATTCCCTGCATTTGCTGAGCCTCGAATTTCCTTCTCATTTTCACTACAGCAGATCAGGCACAAAGACAGGCATATTTGTCCTGAACTGACTTGTCCTGGAGCCAGAGAGTGCCCTCTGACCAGAAGCCACAAGCCACAGATCCACAGATGAGGCACTCAAGTCCACAGGGGCGAGATGACTGCCCCCCACTACCAAGAAGGAGATTAGACACCCAGCATCTCGCCTTCCAGTCCACATCTTCCTGCCTGCGTGTGTGTGTGTGTGTGTGTGTGTGTGTGTGTGTGTGTGTGTGTGTCCTAACCCCACTTCCAATCCCTCCAGCAGACCTGGAGCTCCCTGAGGGCGAGTAGAGTGTGTCCTCTCACTTCCGTCCGCTCATCTTCACTTCTCACCTGGGGATGGAGGCTCCCTGAGCTGTGAGAGGGAGGAGGGGGCAGCAGGTTCTCGTGGAGTCCAGGTGAAATCCAATGAGAGTATCTATAAAGAAGGCAAATTCTTTTGCAAATTCTTCTGTATGAATCAATGCTTAATGAGCGCCCTGCTTTGTAGCTGCAGAAAATGAGTTCGACCTGGGGGAGGCTGGGTGAAGGGTGCATGGTACCACCCTATACATTTTTTTTTTTGCAATTTCCTGTTGCAAAATATAATAAAAAGTTAAGAAAATGTTCTGTACAATCAAAAAAAATTTTAAATACTAAATCTATTTATAGGCAATGTTATTATTGCCATTGTTATATAAAGTATATCTGATTCAATTTAAAGACTGTTTCAAAAACAATTAAGCAATGTGTTTTGACTCTAATATCAGTGGATAATTTTTGGTCTTAGTTTTGGATTGCCATTTCTCCCCGATTAATACCTAAAATGGATAGTGCTTTACAGATGGTATAGGGGCTATCACGGGCATCGTTTCATTGGAGACTCTTAGTACTGAGGCAGTACTCTGATCAACATCCCCATTCTGTGGGTCAGAACACTGTGGCTCAGATGTAAAAATTCACACAACTCGATGAAGAGGTAGAGCATAAATGATTCAGGACCCAGGTCTCCTGATTCCAAATTCTCCGTCTTCCCCCTTTCCACCAATGACATGTGTTTGGGTAACTGTTTGGAAATCCTAAATTACTCTAAATTTATTCAGATGGTCAGGCTCTGAAGCCCGTACCCATTCCTTCCTCTAGAGGAGCTGTGGCCTCCCAGCCACAGCCAATTCCAAGAGGCTAATTAGCACTGCTTTTGAAAAACTCAAGGTGGACTAAGAGAGAAAAGCGACTTTGTTGGTTGTTGCTCCTTTGCGGATGTTTTCCCTGTAAAACCACATCAAAGCAGGGAAGCCCACCATGGACTTGGCATAGACCAAAGCTCGCTGGCCAATCTGGGTAGCGGCAAGTCCCATCAGGCAGAGAAACATTTTATCTTCTGGACCCAGATTCCTCACTGGGAGTTGATGGAGGCGGGGCGTCCCCCAAGCGGCACAGCTCTTCCTAAGCCCCCACCACCACTTGGGGAGCCCTATCCCATGCAGGCCTGACTGGGACAGGAAGTGAGCCTCCGGACACCCCCACTGATGGTCACTGAGTGCCTACCAGGTGCAGGGCGAGGTAAATGTGACTTTGGGGGGCAATCCCATCACATCCAGGTACTGAAAAATGAAAACGTGTTAATCTTCCTGAAAGGCATCCCCGAATATGTGCTGATTTTTAAAAAAGAAATCAGAGGGGTCATCCTGTTAAGAGCTGAAGAGCGTGCTCTGCAGGGCATTGCAGGAGAGAAACAGGAAAAATGCCATGGTGCCCCCCTCCCCCAACCCAACGCAGCTCTCCAGGGGATTCCAGCATTTGAAACACACAGAGAAACATCTAAGGTCTCCCAGGAAGGAGTCTAGATTAGATCTGAAGGAAGGCCAGGATTTAGCAGGATACAGGTATGGGAGTGGCGGGCAGAGAGTGCTGTGATGAGGGAGGCATTTCAGCAAGGGGGACTGTACACACCCTGATGTACGTGCCCCCGTCTCGACAGATGTCACTGGGTTCACAGCCATCTCTCTGCCCAGGCCCTGAGCTCCCCACAGGTGGGGTCCCTGACTTTCATCTTTAGATCCCAGTGTCTGGCACTGTGCCTGGCACGAAATAGGTACCAATAAACTTTGAGTCAATAAATGCAGAAATAATGAATAGCTTATTCTCCTGATCATGGAGACTGATCCGTGATTTCTGAGCTATGGAGATGACACAATTGTATATGTTTTAGAAATATCACCTTGACAGCCCTGTGTAAGTCTTTGCAATTGGATAAAGCTTGGGGGTTTTAGCTGGGCATCGTAAATCTGAGAGCAGAAGACAAGTCACTTTAATCCTTCTCCACCCCCTCACTTTTACCCTATAAATAAAGAGCCCCACTGAAGCTTGGCGCATATAGAAACTGAAAACCCTTGAGCTCTTTGGAGATCTGAGGTTTGGACTAAATGTGACAGTCACTTTGCCATTCACTGCGCCTTGGAATCCATAAATATTTGCTGATTCATTAAATGAAGAGGCTGGGGAACAGCATGACTTTAGGGGTGTGGACGCATGTCAGTCTGTAGCTTTAATCTTTCTTCCTATGTTGGAGGAATTCCCCACCTTATGAGCCTTGGTGAGAAGAGCCCACCCCACACTAAGGAGACAGAAATCCATGAAATGGCTTACCCACCTTCCTTACGGCCAGAGCACCCCACCTCTCCAGACTTTAATGAGGTGCCAATGACACCCATCCCATACCTCAGCTAGGAACTTCCAACAGAATATTTCATTGAAAGGAGGTTTCATCATAAACTTTGAATCAAATCTAAAGACTATTCCTCTTTCCAATAGCTCACCAAGCATTTCTCCAGCCTTAGCTTAAACACCTCCCATAGGGGCAAATACCACCCATGTGTGTGTGTGGGGCGGGGGGTGTCACTGCAGACACCAGGGAGCATTCAGCAGGTCAAAGGGCACCTCCCTCCCTGCTGTCACAGGTCACAGTGGCCACAACTCTGCCCTGTACCTAAGAGAAGCCTCCTGAAAGGAGAGGAAGAGCACAGCCACCACATTCACTCCCCGCAGGGGCAGGGCCTTTGGCTGACAAGTGAAGACTTCTTGATTCAGTATTTTAGGTTCTAGATAATGCTCCATTGGTACTCACAAATTTTTTCCTATTCCAATTTTTTTCTGAATGTTCTAAGAAGATAGTACTTTGAGGCTGTCTCATACTGGCTGGGAAGTTAAAATCATAATGTACAGCCTAATAACATAGACCCCAGAGTCAGACAAACTGGTATATGGCTCTAAAATCCACCAGCTGTGTGCTTTGGCACCAGGCATGTGGTGAGTTCTGTTATTGTGGCTACTATACTGTTACTAACCGGGGATACTATTTGAGAAGTTGGGGTAGGAGAGAAAAAGGGGAGACAGGCTGACTCTGAGAACTCTGCCCTAGAGCCTGGCTGAGCCAGGCAGACCCTGGAAGAGGGATTAGACCTATTCAGTGTAACCCTAGGGCAGAGGAAGAACCGATGGTGGAAGCTGGAAGGTGACATGTTTGGCCTCAATATAAGACTTTCTAATAAACATCGGAAGATGTGCCAGAGTCCCTCAGTGGGAAGTAAATCCCCAGTATGGGAGGTGTTTAAGCTAAGGCTGGAGAAATGCATGGTGAGCTATTGGAAAGAGAATTAAATAGTCATTAGATTTGATCCGAAGTTTAAACAATGAAACCTCCTTTTTAAATGAAATACTCTGTGAAGCCCCAGTCAATGCTGTGATTACCCAAAAGGCATACTAAGCACACACTCAGAGCAAAGGAGGGAAAGGGACAGAGAAAAGTTCCACTTGAATAGATGCAGCCAGAAGTTTTCAATCGACATCCCTAGAATCAAGCTAGTTTCGTATGGGCACTTAAAAACAAGTCGTGCATAGGAACGGGGCACCACACCGCGGGTGGTGGCACTCAGCATTCAGGGCTTTGACAGTCTTACTGTGCCGCTGAGCCCATTATAACAAACAGGCCAAAGCAAGCTGTTTAGGAGAAAGTAGGAGCAAGACCCGGGAGCCTCTTCCCACGACCCCCCACTGGGGTCTCTGCAGGACTCTGAGGTCCCCTGGGGAGTCCCAGAGCCCAGGCTGGGGAGTCCCAGAGCCCAGGCTGAGGAGTCCCAGAGATGCCTTCTAGTCTGGGGCTGAGGGGAAGCTCCAGATGGCATCTTTCCCTACCACAGATGCATCTGATACCAAGTGATCTTCTAGGTCGTATGAGCCAAGAAGGGCTGCTTACCCTACAGTCTGAACCTGCTGTGGGGCCTGTTTTCACTCTGTAACCCACTCAAAGGTAGCAGCCTTCTCTACCACCTGATAAATGGGTCACAGTGGTATTCCTAAGTATGGAATATGCAGCTTCCCAAACCCAAAGACATGTGCCAAGTGCTATGTTTCTTTCTTAGTGGTAGTTTTAAGGTACAGTAAGTCGTCCTTTACTTTGGAAGGGATATTCTGATCATACCCCAGACCATTATACCCTTAAAACCTTTATCAATATAGTAGTTCCCTGAATCTTTTATGGTTTTTCTCCTATGGTCTAGAGCACATGTCTTTTACCAAGGCACCCAGACTATTTGCTACTTTTTTGCACCCTAGGTCAAATTAGCATGATTTTACTGATTTATCATGGGGACTAAGACACAGTCTGTGTCCCATGGAATGTTAATGGATGTTTCACAAAAAAAAAAAAGCTCAAAGCTATATTAGCCACACTTTTGTTCTAAAAAATATTTGAAATGTCTGCTTAAAAAAATACTGCACATTTATCTATACAAATTGATATTTGTTTGCCATTGATATTCTTATGTGATAATATGATTTCTTAAAATGGAGCACCTTATTGAAGAATGCCAAGCAGCATTCCCTGATTATAGACGTGTGACATCCAATGCAGCCTTCATCTATATTAATAATTGACCTTTGTGTTGTGTGATTCTTTTTTTTTTAGAGACAGAGTCTCACTCTGTTGTCCTGGTTAGAGTCAGTGCCGTGGCGTTAGCCTAGCTCACAGCAACCTCAAACTCCTGGGCTCAAGCAATCCTTCTGCCTCAGGCTCCTGAGTAGCTGGGACTACAGGCATGCGCCACCATGCCCGGCTAATTTTTTCTATATATTTTTAGTTGGCCAGACAATTTCTTTCTATTTTTTTTTAGTAGAGACGGGATCTCGCTCTTGCTCAGGCTGGTCTCAAACTCCTGAGCTCAAACAATCCGCCCGCCTCTGCCTCCCAGAGTGCTAGGATTACAGGCGTGAGCCACCGCGCCCGGCTATGTGTGATTCTTTAATGATCATCACCAGTCTACACTGTATTCTCAGACTCATAAGATCCAAATACATTTGTGATGCACTTCAATATTTCTTATGTCCTAAACATTTCAACTCTTCCATATCAATCTTCATGGATCCAGAAGAAGGAATTTTTCTTATATTTGATTTTTAATTGACAGGTAATAATTGTATATATTTATGGGATACAATGTGACCTTTCGATATATGCTCACAGTGTGGAATGATTACATTAAGCTAATTAACATATCCGTCACCTCATATGCTTATCATCTTTTGTGGTGAGGACATATAAAATCTACTCTTTCAGCAATTTTGAAATATATAGTACGTTATTACTAACTACCATCACCGTGCTACACAAGATATCTCTACAACTTATTCTTCCTGTCTAACTGAAACTTTGTACACTTTGAACAACATCTGCCCACCCCCCGGCCCCACTCCTGGTAACTACCATTCTACCTTCCACTTTTATGAGTTTGACTTTTTTAGATTCCACATATAAGTGAGGTCATGAGGTATTTATCTTTCTGTGTCTGGCTTATTTTACTTAGCATAATGTCCTCCAGGTTCATCCATGTTTTTGCCCATGACAGAATTTCTGTCCTTTTTAAGGCTGAGTAGTACTTGATTGCATATATACACCACATTTTCTTTATCCATTCATCTGTTGATGGACATGTAGGTTGATTCCATAACTTAGCTATTGTGCTGCAAGAAAAACAGGAGTGCAGATATCTCTCCGACATACTGATTTTAATTCCTTTTGACATACACCCCAGAAGTGGGATTGCTAAGTCATATGGCAATTCTATAGGAAGTTTTAAATAAAAAAACAGAATTGTGTGCTCCCAAGCTGGATCTGCCTCATACAACCGCAAGGTCAGGTACCCTCCAAATGAAGAAAGCCCCTTTGGTTTCTAGAAAGCTAGGAGAAGAGCTGTTTAAAATGAAATCATTAGTTGCTAATAATAACAATAATAAAACACTATACAAATATTGGAAAATAGGCTGTTGATCTTTTTTCCTTTGCTACATTGTACTGGAGACAGAAATAAAATATGAAAATAGACTTGATACTGAACCTGATAACAAAGATCCAAACTAGCCACCTTGCTCCTAATATTAAGTGGAAAGATTGCTTTTAAATAATACAAAGAGAGTTACTTCAATTTAAAAAATGTCTAGGGATCATACTTTATATTAAAAGATATAAAATATGTATTTTAAAAGTCCTGATGTATTTATTAACAAAATAAGATAGTTTAATTTCTAGAATTTCACAAGTCTATTCAAATGTAAAAATATAAATCTCCCTTTGATCATTTCTTGCTGCAATTAGTAAATCTATGAGATCATGTTCTGCTGTCTAACGTGATCCAAAAACATTATTGCCTTTTAATCATCTTGGTGTCCCTTCAATATATTATACTTTTAAGAAGTATTTTATGACGACGTAAGTTGGAGCGGTGCAGCCACAGACGCCAGCGGAGGGGAAATGTGCGGGCCTTGGAGTCAGAGATGCCTGGGCTTGAGCCTTTCTGCTCTTTCCTAACCGTGAGCCCTGGGACAAGCTCCCCAGCCTCTCTAAGTCTCCATTTTCTGGCTTTAGTCCAAGGGCAGCTCCCCACTTTCTTGGGGAAAAGACAGCCATGCTAAAGTGATGGTGGCCGCTACTATTTGCCGGGTGTCTGTGGTGTCTGTGAGAAGAACATTCCATCCAGCAGCTTCAGCTTCCTCGGGAAAGTCTTGCTTTGTTACCACCTTCTTGTCTCTTGAATGTGCCTGTCCCGTTCCCCCAGGCTACCAGACTGTCACATGGTTTTGGGGAGCTGCAGTACAGCCCAGCTCTGGTCTCCTACCCACAGGCGTTTGTCTTCAAAAATGCATCTTGCAAAGTTTCTTCAATAGCCTCTGGTGCTGGCACCTCTCTCTCTCTTTCTCTCTCTCTCTCTCTCTCTGCCCGCCCCCACATCCTGCTCCCCGCAAGCTGGGACTGCCCTGCTCCGAGCCCCTTCCATGATGTGAGGCTGCTCTTCTTGGAGCATTTAGCATTTCTGAAAAGCTCTTGGGCCGAAATCTCCTTTCCCAACCTTCATTTGTCAAAGCTCCTGTTTTGTTTTGATTTTTTTTCCATGGGAAGGGAAAGAGAGGGAGACTCCGGGAAGAGAAGAGGGAAAGAAAAAGTAGAGAGGGGTGCGAATAATAAAACTGTGCATTTGTGAAACCCAATCCAGTTGGCAAAGGGATTTTAACCACATTATCTTAAGATAGAGGAAAACTCCTACCTCCAGGCAGTAAAACTACAGGTGATCTTTGTTTTCTTTGTTTGTTTGTTTGTTTTGGTTTTCTATATTTTCAAGATTTTTGTTTTGGTAATGAGCAAATAATCAGAACAAAGCAAACAACAAAGCTATATTTAAGAAGGAGGCAAGGAGCCCACAGTGCTGGAGGGCTAGACTCCTCCTCTTCTCCATCCCGCAACCCGCTCCCCATCCCAGCCCACCCCCCACCCCGGCAGCTCAGTCCGAGGGTGCCGGTGGGCAGAGGAAGTAGGGCTGCGGCGCTCAGAGGCAGCTCAAAGCCGGGATTTCTGGCCGAGCAGATCTCCCATTCTTTGCTTCCAGCCTCAAATCCCACGCTTACTCACTTCACAGCACCTACTTTTAACCTGCCAAATGCCACTAAATCTGCAAATTAAACCTCTGATTACAGAATTCCTTTTGATGTAAAAAAAATGTGGGGATTTTTAAAATGTAATTATTCATACACTAAGATTTTAATTGTGCTGCTTTTCTCCCTCTCTCGCCTTTTTTTTTTCCAGGGCAGGGTGATTCCCCCGTGCGAGCCTGCCCGGGCAGCGCCAGGGGCCAGCGCAGGAAGCAGCCTGCAGGAGTTTTCTGATGCGGATCAGGATGCTCCATTCCAGGGAGGCAGGAAGGGGTCTGGGCAGCAGCTGGTGGTCCCAGGACTCCACCCAGCAACCTCCCCTCCTCAGCAATGAATGACAACCAAACGCAGGGCCACCGTGTAACTTCCCATGTGGGGAGCTTTAAGCTGAGGGCCCGAGGTCCTGGCCTCTGCTGCAGGTTCAACATCCAAAGTGCTGGCACTTAGGCAAGTGCTCTCCGTGGAAACTCCGGGGCCAGCCCTATCTGCAAGGAGCAGTGGGAAACACGGCCTGGGACGCCCTCTTTTTTCCAATTTGCTCCTCCCTGCCCTCTCCAAGGGGCAACCAAACTGATCTTTTTGTTTTTTAAATTGCGGTACAATATGCATAATATAAAATTTGCCAGTTAGCCATTTTTAAGTGCACAGCTCTGTGGCATTAAGTACGTTCGCTTTGTTGTGCAGCCATCACCACCATCCATCTCCACTGAAACTCCACACCCGTGAAACAGTAACTCCCCGCCCACTCCTTCCCCAGCCCTGGAACCACCATTCCCCTTCGTGTCTCTGCGCATTTGGCCGCTCTAGGACCTCATATGAATAGAATCATACAATGTTTGCCCTTTTGTGTCGGGCTTATTTCACTCTGAACAACGTCTTTGGGATTTATCCATGTTGTCGCATGTTAGAATTTCATTCCTTTTTTAGGCTGAATACTATTCCATTGTGTGTATATACCACATTTTGTTTGTCCATTAACCCACTGACGGACACTTAGGTTGCTTCCATCTTTTGGCCGTTGTGAACAATGCTGCTATGAACATGGGTGTACAAACATCTCTTCCAGTCCCTGCTTTCAATTCTTCGGGTATATATGTGGAAGTGGAACTGGTGGGTCATATGGTACAGACCGATCTTTTAAACATGCTGATTAAACCATTTTATTCCACTGTTCATAATAAAATCCAACGCCCTCTTGGAACCTTGGAGAGGCTGCCTGATGGGGCCCCTGCAAGCTCAGGGAGCTCATCCCATCCCACTGTCCTTGGGGACACGGCCACAACCACACTTAGTCCCGTTGAGATTTGCAAACACCCCAAGCCGGCAGGATCCCTATGCCCCTGCTCTGGCTCAAAACTTCTTCCTGGAATGCTCTTGGGCGTGGCTATTTAATCCTCATCCTTGGGAAGGCAGCTCCTCAGGGAGCCTCCCCTGACCACCCCATCCACAGCTGGCCCTGCCCCTCCCGTCTCCATTGCATCTCCTCCCTTCCGTTTATTTCCCTTCACAGCCTCTCACAATCTGGAACAACTCGCATATTTATTTACTTCTCTATTGCCTGCGCCCTGTCCTCCCATGATGAAAGCTCCAGAAGAGGGGGGACTTTGCTTTTTATATGTTTGTGCCTAAAACCAAGTACGGCTTGTAGCTGGTGCTCTTTAAAGGTTTGTTGAATGAATGAATGAATCCAAGCCCACAGCTTTCCAAGTGGCTGGAGTGGGGCCACCAGGGACACTTTAGGCCATAGACTAAGCTTGGGTATCTTCTAGGAACACAAATTTTCTTTGAAGAGTTGAGGGGGAAATATTTTTATATTTATATTTACTAAGATGAAAAAGATACTTTAAGGAGTTCATTAGTTTCCTGGGGCTGCCATAACTAAGTATCATAAACTGAGTGGCTTAAACAACAATTCTTTGCCTCCCATTTCTGGAGGCCAGAAGCTTGAAATCAAGGTGTCGGCAGGGTGGGTTCCTGCTGAGAGCTCTGAGGGGAAAATCTGTCTATGCCTCTGTCCCGGCTTCTGGTAGCTGCAGGTGTTCCTTGGCTTGCAGATGGCATTCTCCATGTCCTCACATCATCTTCCTTATGCTTGTCTTTGTGCCCAGATGTCCCCTTTTTATAGGGACATTGGCCATATTGGATTAGGGCCCACCCTAATGACCTCATCTTAACTTGATCCTCTGCAAAGACCCTATTTCCAAATAAAGTCACATTCACAGCTCCTGGGGGTTAGGACTCCATCATCTTTTGTGGGGTCACAGTAACCCACAGCAAGGAATGACACGTAAATGTGCATGGATGGTTTGGATGCAGGGGGAACGTTTATTTATTTAGCCCCTGTAAGCAGCTGCAGCATCAGGACAGGCAGATTGTGTTGTCATGTTTCTCTTCTCTTCTGAACTTTGGAGGAAAAGACTGAAAAAGCCCTGGCTCTTTTACTAATCAGACAACTGAGCCCAGGGAGGGGATGCCTTGTCTCTGGTCACACGGCCCTCTAAGCAGAACAAGTGCAAGAATCCAGAGTGCTGACTTCCCACCCAGGGCACTTTCCAGATCAGGCCTTCTCAGGTGGAAGGGAGGTTCCCCCAGACCTAGAGATGGAGAATTGTGTGCAAAGACTTTATTGGGGTATGCCCTCAGGAGACACACCTGCCAGGAAGTGAGGGAGGCAGGACAGGCAGGGAGAAGGTGACCCACAAAAAAGCAGCTGCAATAGAGGCCTCAGCAACCCCACAGGGAGCCAGGAGCTGGGGTGGCCCTTCAGAGTTGCCCTTTGTACCCGAGTCTGGACCTCTAGGAGCGGGTGTGACCTCAGGTGAGGCAATTCCTTGCCCCAAGGACGATGCCCAGCAAAGGATGCAGCTGGAACTGCCAGTAGCTGGAGGACAGGTAGGTGGGCAGACCTGAAGAGGAGATCTGGGCGGAACATCACAGCCTCTGTGACACAGTGGAGTAAACGTGTGTGAGAAAGCAGGAAGCGCAGCAAAGTGAGCACTCCTGGACACGGGCACTGGTGAGCAGCACCAGCCCATCCAGCCTACGTGGCGAGGGTGACGATGATGACAACCAGGAAGGGAGGTGAACAGCAGGCAAAAGGAAGCCACAATCTAGCTGTGTGATCTTGGCCATGTCACATGCTTTTCAGAGCCTCTGGTCTCTCATCTGAAAGCAGTGTCTGGGGAACCTTACGGGGGATTGTGTGTCCCGCCCCCGCCTAGCGCACAGGAGCTGCTCCGCAAAGTTCAGCACCCTCCCACTACACCTCAAGGCGGGCTGATCTCTCGACTACGTTCTGGCCTAAGTTAGGCTGTGCATGTTTTGCCTCTTTCCTGGTGTATTACTTTGCTAAGGCCTCCAGGACAAAGTACGACAGACTACGTGGCTTAAACAAAAGAAATTTATTATCTCACAGTTCTGGGGGCTGGAAGTTCAAGATCAAGGTGTCGGTGGCGGCAGGGTTGGTTCCTTCTGAGGGATGTGAGGGAAGCATCTGGTCCAGACCTCTCTTCTTGGCTTGCCCATGGCCGTCTTCTCCCCGTGTCTTCATGTGGTCTTTCCTTTGTACATGCCTATGTCTAAATTTCCTTTCTTAAAAGAACCCAAGTCATATTGGATGAGGGTGCATCTTAATGACCTCATTTTATTATCATCACCTCTTTAAAGACCCCGTCTCCATATACAGCCACATTCTGAAGTACTGGGGTTAGGACGGCAATAGATGAATTTGGGGAATTTCCCTGCTGGAGAGCAGGGCCTACCTTCTTCTTCAGGGGTAAAACACATTTCAGCCTGTAACAGCTAGTAAGACCTCCCTTAGCCGAAACCTGCCACCTTTTAGTGATATATTTGACTCGCTCCCTCTAGAAGTTTCCACTAAGTGCCCAGCACTACACCAATGAGTGCTCAGAACCATCACAGGAAATGCCCAGTGCCCCACTCCAGAGGGCAGGGCTGTCAGAGTCCGGGTGCGGGGACTAGGGAGGAACGGAGAGGACGTGGGCTGTGACAGCCCAGCCCCACCGTTTCACAGACAGGGCACTGCAGCGCTGAGAGGGGAAGAGGAATTGCCAGACAGCAGCAGAAAGAGGAGCGGGAACGGGGCCTCCAGACTCCCAGGCCTCTCCTCCGCCCACCACAAGCATCACCTTTGGTGCTGAGGCCTCTGTGCTAGACCCACCTGCTCCAGCCCCCTGAGCTGATTACAGCGCGGACCCCACATGCCAAAGCAAAACAAGCTTTCTTTTATGTAGAAAAAAATGAGGTTCCAGTTAGAAAAGAGGAATAAGTTCAAGAGGTCTGTTGTACAACATGCTGACTATAGTTGATAACAATGCATTGTACACTTGAAAATTGCTGAGAATATGGGGGATTCTGGTTCATTGAGAGCAATCACTTAAATCATAGACTGGAGGAGAAGATTCTGGTGCTAACTGGCGCTGAGGAGAACGCGGTACCTCCTGTGAGGGCGCTGCCCGTTCTGCTGGTGCTGGCGGGGGCTCAGTGCCCCCCTCTGAGCCTTCTTCCCTGCAGTACAGCCTCCGGGGGCTCTGTGAGATCGGGTTGACTCAAAGGTGTCCCCTGGACATTGAGTTTTACAATAAATCTCCAATGTTAACGTGTTTACTTGTGCCATTCTTCTTTTTCACTAAGCTGAGAACAGAATAAGTCTCCATTCCAATTTGCTTGTTTACCATATTGGCATTACTTCATTAATCCTTTTTTCAAATGTACCGTTTTGCACTACTCCATCCTCCATGCTGTCTCCAAAGTAATCTCCTTAGAGCATAAGTCATACCATTTTGGTCCCTTCCTCCCATTTCTCAACCCCCCAGCCCATCCAGCCATGCCATCGCTTGTAAGAATAAACCACTAGTTCCCTGGAATGGCAGCCGTGTCAGGACATGGAAGTCATCCTAAGGATGACCCTTACCTCCCTGTCCACCCACACTCTATTACTGAGGATGTCTTTAGCTGCAAGGCAAAGAAAACTCACATAAAATGTGCTTAAATATAACTAGCCTTCCTATCTCCCTAACAAAAAGAAAGAGGTGGGGAGCTGCAGGGCTGCTCACCCAGAGGTTCCCAGCATTACCAAAGGCCTTGCCCTTTCTGTGCTGTGCCATCCTCATGAGGGCAAGGTGGCTGCAGTGGCTCCAAGTTGCATTGCCTCCCACCCCACTGTCAAGCAGCAAAGCCAGGCCTGGGTGAGCTTTCCCTTGCATGTCATGGGCCAGAATCAGCTGACAGACCCTTTCTGAAGCAATCAGTGGGAGTGGAGTACCGTGATTGGTTTAGACCAGCCTGGTACTCCCCAAGACCCAGGGCACATCCCAACCCTCACCTTTCCTTTGAAGGATTTCCTGTCCCATTCCTGGCAGGGCTGCTTGATATCTTTTCATCTGGTCATTCAACAGCCTCTACTGAGCATCTAGGAGGTGGCAGGCATGGGGCATAGGGCAATGAACAAAAATAGACACTTGGTTCCCCTCATTCTGTCCCTATTTCCATGATAGGACTTGACATGTTTACTGTGTTCTGTGAAGTATGTGATATTAGGCACCTCTCTGAGCCTCAGTGGCCTCAGGTATAAAACAATGTCTACCTCACTGTTGTAAGATTTAGAGATAATGTACATAAAGAACCCAGATGTGCCCAGTTTATAGTTGATGTACAAGAAATAGTAACTCTTTACAGAGATGTTTCCTCCAGACAAAGAGTGTTTTTCTTGTGCCATGAACTCCTTTGACAGTTTGGAATGATATTTTCAAATGTATACAATAAAATACACAGGAGAAGAAAGGAAACCAATTATATTAAAGACAGCTATCAAAATATTTTAAAATGTTTGTAACATACACTCTTTATTGCTAATTAAATAATATAGTGTCAGGTCTAATAATATTTCAAAGTAGTGATGATGAGTGTTAATGATATTTCAAGGGACTTACAACTGTTGTAATGTCATGTGAAAGGTCTGTGATTTCCACTGCTGACACAGTCCCAGGTGCTGCTAGGTTAACTGGTTTGTTATCAACATACACATTTGAAGGAAGTGCTAACGTTCTGTTACAGACAAAGGAAAATAAAGATGCAGTTTTCTTCCTTACAGGTTCTCAGACAATCTGCATTCTATCCGTGGACTCCTTTGCAGTTAATAGACCTCAAGTTAAAAACCTGTCCCTGGAGTCGGGGCAAAGATGGATCTTTTCCCCCAAGGCCCTAATAATAGTGTACAGTGTGGCCTCAGTATCCGAAAGACTAATAAGCTGAAAAAAAAAAAAATCAGTAAGTGAGAAAACACACACACACACACACACACACACACACACACACAGAGGTGTAGACTGGGCCTTCTTGTCAGCACTGCAAGAAGAAGAGCTCTAGCCTTTCTGGGAGATCCTGAGACGAGGTCCTCCCATCCATGGCAGTGGCTGTGTATATCTTTCATTTTCTGAGCTTTGGAAGAGGGCTGCTTGAAACCTGCAGAAAAGTGGGCCCCAAACTGGATAGCTCATCTCTAAGGAAGTCCCCAGGGCTCCTTTCCCAGGGCCACGCCTCCTGTGTTGACAGGAGGCATTACTGTGCAAAGTGAGAGGCCCCAGAATACTCTAGCTGCCCTGCCCTGATCAGCTGTGGACCTTGGCTAAGGCCACTCTCCTCTCTGAGCCTCAGTTTACTCATCTGTGAGAAACAAAGGCTGGGGGAGATGATGTTTCTTAAATGGGGTTCCAGGCATGCATTCTTGCTGTTTCAGAATTATCTATCGATGGTGGGGTGTGCATGCTTGTGTTTGTGTGTGCACACGTGTGTGTGTGTGTGTGTGTGTGTGTGTGTGTGTGTGTATGATTTCATCTTGCTTTTCTTCTTTTGAAAAAAGACAATTTTTTGGATCATCAGTCTGGCCACCTTAAAAATGCTACCTCAGCTGTCACAAGCCAGTAAGGAGAAGCCGACTGATGGGACACATACAGGACAAGCTGATGCCAAGTAAAGACCACATGACATCACAACTCCTGGGCTTGGGAGGTTTTCCTGTGGTTAGACTAGGAAAAG
This sequence comes from Propithecus coquereli, assembly GCF_000956105.1. Taxonomy (NCBI): domain Eukaryota; kingdom Metazoa; phylum Chordata; class Mammalia; order Primates; family Indriidae; genus Propithecus; species Propithecus coquereli. Next base: position 623,434 of record NW_012145856.1, read on the forward strand.
GAAAGAAGAGCAAAGTTACTCCACCACGAATGGGAGATAAATACACTAAACAAACAAAAACAACAAAAATCCTGTCCTAGGAGTGACGTGCCAGAGTCACACTGCATCAGGGATTTGAGGGCAGCACGTGATGTATCACATATTAATGACATCACTTTGAATTTTATTGATGTTGTTTGTAGATTTGTCCTCATTTAATTTGAATTTTTATTTCTGCTTATCCTTGCATAGGAGCTATCAGTATAAGGAGTTCATAGGTAGTTATATGTTTGAACATGTTTAAGTAGCTTTATTATAAAAACAAAATCTGTTTAAGACAACATTGGGGGCACCGGTGATTTTTTTTTTCTTTTAAAGGGAAGAGGTCCCAATATTAAATTTGAGAAACAAACAACTAAAAAAAATATATCTTCAGGGCCCCAGCCCCCCACTGACCTTCAGGGCCTCTAATTCCCAGAGAACAAAGTCAGACTTGCCTGCCTGTGGGGTGTGGGAGCAGAGGCGGGTGAGGCCCCTTTGGAGGACTTTGGGTGTGTTCTGCTGCCCTCTGCTGGCCATGTAAATCAGCAGCTGGGCTCGTCCTGGGCTTGGAGAACTTGGAGGGAATGTTTGCCCCTCTGGGGCTGCAGGCAGGTCACAGTGACCTTTAGTTGCAGGAACATTGCACAGAGCTGGGCCCTGACCCATTTAAACCCTCCTGACCTAAATCAAGCCAATTTTACAAGCAAGCATTGTCCCTACTTGGGGTGAGCCTTGGATGAGGCAGGGTGGGAGGAAGACAATGACCCCTGAGATGAAGGCAGGAGAGATGACCCTCTGTGTGCCTGCCAAGAGGAGGCTCCAGCATTTTCACCCTGGCCTGACGGCCCAAGCCCTACCTCAATTCTCGACTTTGTGCCTGTTACAGGACCTTGGCCTTGGCTACTTAGCTCCTGAACGTCCCATTCAGAGGAAAGGAGGCCCCTCTCCATCTGCCAAAGCACTTCTGCCTGCAACAGGAGCCACCCCCCACACACACCTTCCCCAGGGGGTTTGTCACAGATCTTTGCAAAGAGAAGAAGAAAACAGCACTGACTGTCGGAGGCTCCCTGGGCACTCAGCAGCCCTTCAAGGCCCAGCTCATCCTTTGCACCCCAGCCCCTGCCCAGGCCTCTCTCTGGGCCTGCAGTGCCTGCTCCTACTGCTCCAATCAAGCACTTGCAGATAAGGCTAGGCAGGGGGGAGGTCCCACATGTACCACAGTGGCCTTTTAGGAACGTTCAGGTGGGGGTGGGGGGGGGCCACACCCCAGGTTGGTGCAGGGGTGGGGAGATAAGAGGGGCTGCAGGAGGGCCGCCTGGGCACCTGCACTGGGGAACCCATCGTTCACGGCCAAGGGGCAGCTCCTGGATGTTCTCACAAACTTTCATGCTTCTACATAAGCAATCTCAGCCACAGCTTTTCCTACTTTTTACCTCTCCCTTGGCACTCAACATTGTGCAGCACATGGTAGGAAGTCACCACTCTGGCCCTCAGCATCTGCCCAGCCCCTGGTGCCTGGAGGCCCCCAGGCTGTGGAACGGAGGATTGGTGGGTGGGGCCTGAGAGCCTGGGTCTGGGCAGGAAGATGCTTTCTTGGGCAAAAGTAGCAAGTTCCAGGTGTGGAGAAGTTGGCCCTGTCCTCTTTCCAGGAGGTTGATGGCCCAGACCTCTCTGTGCTCACCCCATGTTTATCTGGGGACACAGCTGGGAAAACTCAACAAAGCCTCCCAGGCCTCGTCCATCTCCCCCACTCAGACCCACATTCTGAGTCTTTCTGGTGGGGCCCACCGGGCTGGGCCTCGCTGGCAGCAGGTGGAAACCCCACGGAGCCACTCTCAGTCTTCCCACAACACCCCCACTGAGCAGACAACTGCTCCCAGCCGTCCCCACAGTCAGCAGCCCAGCTCCACGTGGGACCCTGAGCCAGAGAGAAGTTCCCTACAAAGTTCCTGGCTCTGTGCCCCCTCCCAGAGCATCTGGCTCTTCTCCTAATGATGGGCTCTCTCCTCCACCTGTAAACATCACTATCTCCCCACCTAGCCTCAGACCACTGCACACTCTGATTTGAAGGGAACTTGGAGACCACAGGCCCAAAGCGCCCCTCCTGGCACAGCAGCCTAGCCCAACGCTCACAGACCCTACACCCAGTGCACTCACTGGCCGTGTGACCTTGGACAAGTTTCCTAACTTCTCTGAGCTTCATTTCCTCACCTTTAACATGGAGATTCTAATAGTATATTCTCACACACTCCTCATGAGGATTAAGGGAATCAATGTCTAGAAAGTATTTTACAATGGGCTCAGCACATTATTCGTGCTCAAGCAAGGGAATCGTTCTATCATCATCACCATTGCAAAATAACAAATCTGGTTAACTGGCTAGAAGAACCACTACTGACCAAATACCTGGGGTATTTGGCCCCAGGATCCTAGCAGATCCTGTTGCTAGGCACATTGGCTGGGCCATGTCAACTTCCAACCCTGTGTCAGCACTGTGGGGGCCACAAAAGAACTTTATCCCCAAGGAAGAGATAATATCAAAGGCAAAATCAGACTAATTCACAAAGCAACTGCTAAAAACTAGAAGATATTAATAGCTTAAAAGTACTAAATTGTTCGGTGCAAGCTATAATTGTGTTAATAGTAAGAACCATTTGTAAGGCATTTGAGAGTTTACCTAGCACTTGGAAATATGTTATCTCATGTAATCCTCAAAGCAAACCAGCAAGGTAAGTACAGATGCTCCTCAACTTCTGATGGCTATGTCCCAATGAACGCTTTGTAGGCTGAAAATACCCTAAGTTGAAAACGCATTTAATACTCCTAACCCACCGAACACAATAGCTTGGCCTAGCCCACCTGAAACGCACTCAGAACACTTATATCAGCCTACAGCTGGGCCATGTCACCTGTCAACAGAGTCTACTGTCCAGGAGCAACTACTTACCTGGTGACCGTGGGGCTGACTGGGAGCTGGGCTCGCCATCGCTGGCCAGCATCACTGCCTTACCACCAGCCTGGCAAAAGATCAAAACTCAACGCTCAAAGCACTGAATGCGTATCACTTTCACACCATCACCATCATAAAGTTGCAAAGTCGTAAGTGGAACCATCCTCGGTCGAGGACCATCTGCATCGTTATTAGCAGATGAGGAAACCGAGGCTCAGAGAGTTGAAATGGCTTGTTTGTGATCACAGCACCAGTAAGCAGATAACTGAGAAAAGACTCCCACCTGATTCTAACTGCATCTGGTCCTAGGATCCTTGCTTTGTCCATTAAGTTGTGTGTGTGCGCCTACTAGTCAGCTGCGGCTGCCGCAACAGAGTGCCACAGACTGGATGGCTTCAACAACAGAAATTTATTTCCTCACAGTTCCGCAGGATGGAAGTCCCAGATGGAGGGGCTGTCAGGGTTGGTTTCATTCTCAGACCTTTCTCCTTGGCTTGTAGACGTCCGCCCTCTCCCTCTGACCTCACATGGTCTTCCCTCTGCCCACGTCCACGCCTGCATCCTCATTCCCTCTCCTTTTAAGAACCCCAGGCATATTGGATTAGGCCTACCTTAAGACTTCATTTTAATTAAATTACCTTTATAAAAGACCTTATCTTCAAAAACAGTTATATTCAGACATACTGTAGGTTCAACTTAGGACGGCGAGAAGGTGGGGTGGACACAACTCTGCTCATTATATAACGTGTGCACTACAGGGCTGGTGCTTCTCCAGGCTGCACCTCACACCTGTCCTTCTCCTCAGTCCTCCAAGACTCCCTGTGGCCAGCGTGCCCTGCAGTTCAGGTTTCATGTCTGCCTGTGCTGTGCCCAGTGGCTTTATTCTGGGTCTCCCTCGCAAGTGTGGTGGCTTCTCAGAGCTTGGTAGGTCCCAGAACCATCCAAAGGGCATGGGTTTCTCTGTGACACCAGCCCTGCCCTGAGCCCGTCAGAAATTTGGCAGCAAAGTACAAGGAGCCACTGGCTTGGGCCTGCCCGCCGCGGGTGGCAGTGACCTTTACAGGACTGGACAGCAGGGCTGCAGCAGCCCCAGGTGGGTACGGAGAAGCACAGCCATGCTCTCACACCCACCCAAGGGAAAGAGGAGGACCCAGAAGCAGGGCAGGGCCTGGGAAGGATGGAGAGAGTCAGACAGCAGAGCGAGCCCCACAAGCACGACTGGCTTCCTGAGTTGTGTGAGAGCTATATGCCAAACTGGGGGAAACATGCCTGGGTTCAGGGCCCAGCCACTCTGCTCCCAGTGGTGCCACCCTGGCGAGTTTCTGTACCTCTCAGAGCCTGTTTCCTCATCTGTAAAATGGGGGAAATAGCAGCACCTACTTCACAGGTTGTTGTCAGGATTCAGCGAGCTAACTTTTGTACAGTATCACCTGGCTATAGCAGGTGCTATCTGGGCTGCATTATGACTTTGGTGGACCCTGGCCCCTTTTGCTTTTGTGGGCCTCTTCCTGTATAAAAAATATTTAAAATTCTATTGTAAAATTGTGTTGGTAGAAAGATGAATATAATCCAAGCTGGATTATACTCATTGTTTTCTTTCAGTTTTAAAAGAAATGAAGACATTTCCATTGGCCCCTGACAATATGGTGACCCCTAAGCATTGGGCCTATCATACTTAATGGGTAAGTGGCCCCAGGGCCTCCATCGGTATCAGCTACTGTGGATATTAAAGTGTCTCAGAAACTGACAAGAGCCATGGCCTGTAAGGAGTCACAGTCATTCCTTGAAGAATACCCCTTCCATCTTCCTGCGGGTCCAGCAACCTCCCCTTCCCTCTTCGTACTGAATGTTATGCCTCAGTGGCAGGTTTTCAAGCAGAAGTGCCCTCAGGCCTCTCCCTCTGGTCTCTAGGCACCATGAAGATGCAGGGCTGGCATGAGGAATGCCAGGCAGAGATCAGCCCTGGTGACCAGCATCTTTAGGCCTCAGGGCAGGGGAAGGGAGCTCTGGAAGCCAGATGCCCCCTGGGTCACTTCACAGCAGCCCTTAGGGTGGTGGCAACAGCACTTCCCCATGCCTGCCTTCTAGAGGGACCCCCAGGGTCCACAGCATGAGGCTTGTGTTGACATTCATGTGTCTGTGTTTGTCTAAAACTCTCCTCACTCCACACAGGACTTGAACCCAGAAATATAAATAACCAGGTCTGCCAGTGTACTCGATACACAAGCAACAGGCCAACCCGGCTTAGTTTGCATGTTGGTGCCTATGCTTTCCCGTAGTGCCTTGATCTGGTGATCCCGCCCCTATGGACACCACCACCACTAGGGCCGCCCGCCCCTGCCTGCTCTGCCAGCCCCTCAAGGTTTGGCCACCCTGGTGCTGCAGGTGGACACGGCACACACCACTGCATCACCACTCAGCAGCCACCAGGGGTGGGAAGGGATCTGCCCACAGGACGCACAGCATCTCCATCACACTGGACAAGCACTTTATTCCAGGGGTCCCCAACATTTTAACAGGGTGGAAGCCTCTGATAAGGTGGACCGAGACCTCTGGATCTGTTTTGGGGGCCAGATCCACTAAGGCTCAGAGGCTGTGAGCTGCAGTCTTGCAGTAAGGTGGTGAGCGGCCCTCGCCTTCATGGGGCTGGAGTCCTAAGCCCTTGGAGCTCCGGCTGATCCTGTGCCCAGGGCTCTTCATTTGCAGGCCCTGAAACTTCCACATACAGCATGGTCCAGCAGGGGTGGGGGCACTTCCAGCAACCATCCACACCCCCTCACCCGGCCTCCCTGGTGACCAGGCACAGCACCGCCAGGTTGGAACACAGAACAGCCATGGGACAGAGCAAAACCAGCTGGCTCCAGACCCTCTGGGCAGCCTCCTGAGAACCTCCTACAACTCTTAAGGGGAGAAGGTGCACAAGGCAGCTCGGAGGCTGCACCTCCTGGGGTCTGAAGCCTAAGGGGAGCCAAACAGAGCCTGGCTATTCTGAGGAGTTCAGGCCACGACCACTCCACCGCCGGCTTAGGTCCTCAATCGTGTCCCGAAGCATCAGCGTCCAGTCGTCGCCTCTCCTCATAGGGGTGCAGCGGGTCTCCTTGTGCTCCAGGGCTAGGATCTCTGCAGGAGTCTCAGGGGACAGCCCGGCAGCCAGGACAGCTTCCGGGAACTTGGCCGCAGAGGCTGTGGCCAGGCAGCACCGGGGAGCACTGCTGGGGATGAGGAGCAGGTGGGAGCAGGAGGGCCATGAGAGAATGGACAGAAGGATGGGGAAGGGGAGGGTGGGAGAGGAAGGGAAGGAACAGCGGAAGGTGAGGAGCAGGGCGGGGCACAGAGGAGACACGGACAGACAATTGGCACCTTGAACCTATCTCTACAATAACGCTGCCTGGCAAACTGCTCCTCCAGGTTGGAGGCCACCTCTGCCACTGGCTGTCCCTGGGGTATCTGTCACGCTTCCTCTTCTGGGCCCACAGCTCACGGGCACAGTTCCACACACCACCCATCCCACCCCATTAAAGCCATTTGTTCACATTCCTGTCTCCCCAGCTTGGAGACGAGGAGGGCCCTGGAAGTCAAAGGGTCCCCCACAGCCTGTACCTGGGCTGCTGCCTGTCCACCTGCTGGTAATGGCAGCTCACGGCCACGGCCGAGTGGGGGCACAGCAGGTACTGGTTCTCGGCCCAGCAGCGGCTCATGGTCTGGGTGATGGCCTCGTCCGACACTGACTCAGATGTCACTGCCTCTGAAAGCTGAAGGGCCCCGGGGTCAGAAGGGTGGGAATTAGGTTGGGGTGAGGCAGGGAAAGATGACTAAAACCCCACTCTACCCGACACGGCCAGGCAGACACCAGGAACTCAAGTGAAATGCTCAGATCGAACGGCTCAGATTCAGCTCACAGGAAAATCTGGTTTCCCAGTTTTGACCTCATTCATTCAACTTGGAGGAAGGATAAGTTTTGAGTTTTAGGTCAATAAATTTAGTTGGGATTTGGCTCATGAATCAGCAACTTAGTATATATATGGTCTTGTTCAATAAGCTGATAGAACCCAGAAGGCGAAGGGCACTCACACATTTCTGGTGCTCTGGTGTTTCCTGCCCCTTCCTGTGGGTGTCAGAACTTCCCTCGGCCCCCACCCAGCTCATGCAGCACCGCCTCCAGGAAGCCTCCCTACTTCCTTCAGACAGAGGACAACTCCCTTCTCTGTGCTTCCTTGGTGTGGTTGGTTTATCTGATTATTCTCTAAAAATGTACTGCATGCTTATAATACACCAAACACCTGCAGATAGCCGACAGCAAGAGACCACACGGTGTTATAAATTGTTCACACAGCTACCTGCCCCAGTAGGGTTCACAGCTGACAATGAATGTATATAGTTTGTCTCCATATCCACAGTGCCTAGCACAGTTCCTGGCTCACAGAAGATACATAATTTGAATGAATGAATGCATTTCGGCAAGTAAGTGTCTCCTACGTGTATAGCCAAGGAGAGAATGAAGGAGTGGGGGATATACTGTCTGTCTTCATGGAGTGACTCATTTATATGAGAAGAAGGAATATTAATGTCAAAACAAACCACTAACCAAATAAACTGATCTTTGGTTGCACTGAAAGCAGCATAGATTCCAGGAGACAGGAATTCCACTCCAGTATGCATGGGTACAGCTCAGCCTAGAGAACTGTATACTGTTTTGAGAACAACCCTTTAAGGTGGACATTGACCATGCAAAACTATGCCATGGAATGGACAGCTAAAGGAACTGAAAAGACTAAGTCAGTCAATGCAGATTCTCTTCAAATATGGGAAAAACCTGGAAGTGGAATCAGACTCTGAAAGCTAGAAGGAGCAGATTCTAGCTCAACATAAAGACCTTTGTAATGGTTAGGCTGGTGTGAGGTAGTGAGGGCCTCATCACTGGAGGTATGCACAGTCTGGATGGCTACTCAGTGGGAATGTGGTAGAAAAAATTAAAAGCAGCTACAAAAATCCTATTTTTTTTTTTACATAAAATAAGTAACGATCACCAGGTTGCATTAAAAGAAAAGCAATCCTTGCCAGCTAGATTCCTACCAGTCCAAGGAAATAGAATTTCTCCAAAGGCAGGCAGGCAGGCAGGAAGGAAGCAAAGAAAGAAGGGAGGGAGGGAGGGAGGGAAGAAAGAAGAAAAAGCTCAACAGGAGCAACAGTCTCTAGTCATACGGGATGACCAAAATGGCTTCCAGTTGTTGTTCTTATTGGAAATAAACAACGATAATAAATAAAAATAATAACAGTTAATGTACCAAGCCCTATATTACCAAGTGGTATGCAAAGTGCCTTGCATATATTATTTGACTTAACTCTCACAAGAATTCTATGAGGTAGCCATTCTTATTATCCCCATTTTTCAGATGAGGGAACTGAGACACAGAGTTTAAGAAACTGGCCCAATATCTCACAGCTGGCTTGGGATTGAGCCCATCTGACTCTAAACCATGCTCTCTACTGCCTCTCCTCATCCAATAAATTATTCCATGTAAAGTGACTGTAAAACTGGTTGGCTCACAGCAAGTGCTCAAGAAACAGGTGTCTCCTTCCCTTGGCCAGACTTCCAAACCCTGAGTCAGCTGTGTGGCTGCTCCTTTCCCTTTTTCTGTGGTGTATGGGTAGTAACTAACCTTGCTGTGCAGTTCCTTGGGCAGTTTCAGACTTTGGGTCCTTTCAAACTGCTCCATGAGGACTCTCGTTGCCTGGCTATCAGAGCCGGAGAGCAGCCAGAAGATCCTCTCCATGTTGTAGGGCACCTGGGCAGAAAGGCAGAATTTCGGGGCCCACATTGATCTCAGCCGTTGTCCAGCCCCACCCAACCAACACCTGGTCCAGATCTGCACACCTCCCCACAGGCCCACCTGCATGTCCATAGCTGATGCCAAGGTTGGTTTGACAGCCTCAGACAGAGAGAAGTCTCCCCGCCGGACAGTCCTGTGGATGATGTCATTGCGGTTCACTGCCACAACCAGGCGGATGGGCAGGCCCATCTTCTGAGCAATGCACCCAGCTTAAGACAAAAGAAGAGGACAATGGTTTTTTAGAAACAAAAGCAAAAAGAAAAAAGTAAATTGGGCTTCATAAAATGAAGAAACTTTTGTGCTTTTGTCGCTTTTGTCCTTCAAAAACGACACTATCGAGAAAGTAAAAAGGCAACTCACAGAATGAGAAAAATATTTGCAAATCATGTATTTGATAAGAGACTTGTACTCAGAATATATAAAGAACCCTTACAATTCAACACTAAAAATACAAATAAGCCAATTAAAAAATGGGCAAAGGATCTAAATAGACATTCCTTCCAAGAAGATATACAAATGGCCAATGAGCACATGAAAAGAGGCTCAACATCATTAAACATGAGGGAAACATAAACCAAAACCACAATGAGATACCACTTCACACACACTAGGATGGCAACATCACAAAGATAATAAAAAGCCCTGGTGAGGAGGTGAAGAAACTGGAAAATTCCTGCATTGCTGGTGATGACATAAAATGGTACAGCTGCTTTGAAAAATAGTCTGGTAGTTCCTGAAAAATGTTAAACACAGGGTTACTACATGACCCAGCAATTCCACTCCTGGTTATATACCAAAAAGAAATCAAAACATACATATGTCTACACAAAAACATATACACAAATGTTCATAGCGGCATTACACGTAATAGCCAAAAAGTTGAAACAATCCAAATGTCCACCAACTAATAAACTGATAAATAAAATGTGGTATGTCCATACAATGAAATAAGGACTGACACATGCTACAACATGGATGCACCTTGAAAAAACATTATGCAAAGGAAAGAAGCCAGACACAAAAGACTACATATTCTATGATTCTATTTATATAAAATTTCTAGAATAGGAAAACCTATAGAGACAAAACAGATTCACAGTTGCCCAGGGCTGGTGGGTGGAGTATTTTGAGGGGAAATGAGAAGTAACTGATAATGGGTACAGTCTCTTTTTAGGGTGATGTGAATGTTCTGAAATTGATGGTGGTGATGGTTGCACAAGTCTGTGAATATACTAAACACCATTGAATTTTACACTTTAAATGTGTGACTCTGCTTAGCACGCAGAGTCAGTATTCAAAATACACCTGAGTCTAGAGTACATGCTCTTACTCCTGACCCAGCCCCCCAGAACCAGCAGCTTCAGACTGTTTCCTGCAGAGGCACCGAGGGAGGGAGGAGCAGCACCCTCGGTCCACCCTAACAGCAGTTCTTATTTCCATGGAACGAATAAGGAATTCCTCCTCCTGGGAGATGTGGAGCCCTGAAATGTCTCGTAGTTTAGGAAGGCTTTATATATGCTACTTTCATGAGCGGTTTACCTCTGGTGAGTTGTTAAGTGGACTTAGGGATAACCACACCACCCATTCTCTCTCTTAATTTTCAAAGCACTTTCTCATTCATATTACTCGAGCCTCATGAACACGTAATGATATCCTCGTATGACAGAGAACAAATGGAGGCTCAGGAGGGTCCAGGGGCTTAAAGCCAAACAGGTGGTTCCTGACACAGCAGGGATAGACAGGAACACCCTTGGCAAATGCTAACTGTGCATTTACTTGGGGCCAGGCCTAGAGGTAGGCTCTGGGTCACAGATGGCCACTGGCACCATGACTCCAGGCTGCATCACTAACTGGAGGATGGGAGCACGGTGGCCATGGGCAGTGAAGAAGCCAATTCATCCTTGCCTAATGGCCAGCCCACTGCTCCTTCCACACCCCGGGTGGTGGCAGAAGTCAGGAAGTTTCCTAACCACAGAGATGCTTCCGTGGTCCCACCTAGACTGTCGTTGGTGCCCATCAGAAGCAATGCTGTTGGCAACTATGAGCAACAGTAATGCCCGCTAGTCTAGCGAATGGTGAGGAGCAGGCTCTGCAGCCAGACTGGCTGAGTTGTAGTCCTGGCTCTGCCATCAGCCAGCTGTGTAACCAGGGCATGCTGACTACCTTCTCTGTGCCTCCATTTCCTCATAATAAAATGAAAATGATAGTTTTGTCCTCCTCACAGGTGCAAGTGAGAACGAAATGAGTAAATATGTAAAAAACACTTAGAACAGTGCCAGTTGCATAGTTAAGTGTTTGATAAATGTTAATTATTAGAGAAAATGATTTCAATGCCACACAGCTGTAGAGCACTTTACCCTTACAAAGTTCACATGCATACAAGAATCTTATTTGCTCCCCACAGCCATCCTGAGAAATATGATAAGTGATCCAATCTCCTTTTTATAGCTGAGGAGTTGAGTCTAAAGGACTGTCCCACAGCCATTCAGCTAGTAAAGTGCAGAACTGGGGCCAGAACCCTGAGTCCAAAACTCTTTCTTTCCACCTCACACGGTGTCTGGGAGGTGTGTCCAGGGGCGGGAACACATGTGCCAGTTGAGCTACTTGCCCTCCCACCACAGCTGGCAGAGGCTGGGAGTGAAGCTCATATTTCTGATCGAGGGCACTGCCAGCTGGGCACAGTGACTGACCCCTGACCTTGCCCCTCCACACTCTGCTGAGCCAGCAAGCGCATTGGTTCAGGATGCTGGAACACGTCAGGGTTGACCCATCACTCCCACGAGCAGCAAGGGCCCAGGTGGTCCCTCCAGGAAGTCAGGAGGGAAGTCTGCTGGGAGCATCCTCTGTGTGGTTTCCCGTCACCTCCAGAACCATAGCTCCACCTTCTTTCTCCTCACAGTTGCGGCCAAAGAGCAGCTGGAAGGACTGGGGCCACAGGCATTTTTAAGGAAAGCCAATTTGCACCCCAGGGTCTCCTTACCTGCAAGGTTACCAGCAGCCCCCGTTGGCACAACCACCTCCACAGGGGGTAGGGGGTGTGAGTCCAAGGAGGGTGCACACCGGAAGTAAGCAAAGAAGTGATGGGCCATTTGCACGAGGACCCGGGACCAGTTGATTGAATTCAGGCTCATCAGATGGTGCTTCTTGACGAAAGCCACATCAGCGAACACAGCCTTGATTGGCTCATCAAGCTCGTCGCTGTTTCCCTCCACTGCCAGAGGAGAGAGGAAAAGGCAGCTGTCAGGAGCATTAGGGACCCCCAGCAGTCAGCACTGCCTGCAACAGGGCCTTCCTAGGTGAACCCATCCTCCTGGGACTTGCACGCAGCCTTGCTTTCTTTACTGTCACATGACTTTCTAGACGCAATATTAAGTTCCTCAAGGACAGAAACCATGTCCCAGATTCCTGTGTTCTGCCCTAGCTTGGAGAGAACAGAAAATGTAGCCAGAACCAGTTCCAATGTTTCTACCATTACATAAAATATCAACTGTCAACCTTCTGGGATATTGGGGAAGAATTCCTGGTTGTATTCCATGCCCACTTCCCCCACTCTTCTGCAGAGGAGGAAGAACTGTATACCTGGCTGTGAGATGGGGAGAGGCTGAGCCTTCACTCCACAGTCCTCTATCAGGGGTCAGGGTGGAAGTAGTCACGGTTCCCCTGTGGTTTGCCCTCTGTCCTCGTTTAGATCACATAGGTGGGTGATCTGCTCTCTGCTCCCACATGGCAGGTAAGCTTGTAGAGGTAGAACTTCTCCTCCCTGAAGCTGGGTGTGTACGTCAGCTTAACTTATGGGTGAATTATTGGGTAAATTTACGGGTGAACTGTCCACTGTTCCAAGTTATAGTCCCCAGTCTGGCTCAACTAGCAACCAAGCCAATATTGGTCTCTTATCTGATACCACAGTCTATTTCTCCATGGGATCCATACTTGGAGGGGAGACAGGTGAAACTTACTGGGGGAAGTAGCACAGTACCAGTGAAAGCACCAGAGCAGGCGTTAAGGTTGTTAACCATTCTGCCCTTCACCACTGTGTAGCAGCAACAAGGCCGGAGGACTGAGTCTGGAACCACATGTGAACCCTGAATGGCCTGAGCCAGTCATGATGATCCTGCTACTTTGCCAGGACCAAGCCAATCAGTGCCTGACATTCCCACAGAGTTAGGGTTGGCTGGGAGCCCACCCCATCTGCGGACTTTCAGTTATAGAATTTGGAAAATATTCTTGTTTAAGCTGGTCTGAGTTGGATTTTCTGTTACTTTTAGCCAAAAGCTCCAAAATAATATAATCAATAATCAGTAAGTACCTAGCACTTGCAGATTATTCTGTGCTTAAGAAGAACAAAGTATACAATGCATACGGAAATTAATGACTTTATAAACCCCATCAGTGTCCACACACAATAATCCAGGTTGTCCATCCTACTCCTTGGGCTCACCAAAATGCAGCCCAATATGGGCAGTTACCAAGGCTAATGTGTAAGGTTTTGTCAACAACCACATTAGCTAAACCATGGACTTTTCCCTGGAATGTGTATGCACTTGCTAAAGAATAGAGGGGAGGGGGCTTTTTGCTTGCTCTTAAATAAATCAACAAAGGATATTTATGCTACTCCCCTGGGTCAGGTTTTTTGTTGTTTTTTGCTGTCCTCCCAGATGAGTGACCAACCAAGCCAGGCCGCCTGGACAGCCTGCCCAAGGCCACAGTGTACAAACCACAATAAAGCCCCTCCTTGCAGCTACCTGGGGTCTAGTGGGGTGTGAGAAGTGGAAATAAAAATGTACAGCTCCACCCATACTCACCCAGTCTCTCTCCACTCTCTATCCCCATAATGACTAAATCCATTTGGAATAGATGGCCTGACATTAAAGGAGATGGTTTCTGCCTTTCTCCAAACACAAAATGCAATGATCCTCATCATGTGGCTCAGAAAGGGGTATCACCAAGTTGCCTCCTATTTTAAATACTTAGACAGCTAAGCAAGTGCATGGCTTAGTTGTTCCTATACTGTAAGGGAGTATGTGAACTGTCAACATATAATAACATATTCTCTTCAAATAATTATTTAACATGTTGGTGTCCTCTAAATTTCAGTGCCCTGGAACAAAACCCAAGTCACTTGGCTTGGGTTATGGCTCTGCATGGCTGCCTACATACATGATGCCAGCATGTTGAACGTGCATGGAGGTAGCATTCTTTGGGGTATGGTTTTAAACCTGCACTTCCTATGTCGTACTGTTGATACTGGTTTATACACCTGTTACTTCCAATAATTTATGAGACTGCGTAGCCAGAAGCCTGCCTAGAGTTAAGCCAAGGCATATATACCAACCTCGAAATATTAATGGTGGAGGAAGGATGGTTAGCTAGTTAATCAAGCAGTTTTGTCCCAGCCCATCTCTCAAAACAAAACCAATTAAGGCAGGGCCACACTGTCCCTATGGCCTCTGCCTCAGCACCCACCTTCAAACACATGGACGTTCTCCTTCAGCACTGTTGTCATCTGGAGCTCTTGAATCTTCGTGCAGCGACCTTTGGGCAGCAGAACGATGATATCCATGTTCTTTGCCCCTTGAACACTCTCAATGGCAGCACTCCCTGTATCCCCAGACGTTCCTGGATAGGAAGAAAAGAGAACCCTCCCCCTCAGAACAAAGGGAATGGAAAAGGGAACAAAATGGCCCTTAAAGCCTTGTTGCCAAATGCAGCAACATCTATTTCAAATACCTTCAGGAGAGGAACCTAGTACTTAACCTAGGATCCATGGATCTATAGATAAAATTCAGAATGTTGAACTTGGTACCACATAATCTTAAGCATTTTGTGAATTTAAAAATATTATTCTGAGAAAGATGCATCAGACTGACAAGGGGTCCATGGCACAAGAACAGGTGAAAAGGTTAGGAACCCTGCTCTAGAAGAGCCAACAGCACAGCCCCTGAGCAGCTCAATGGAGGGTGTCCAATAAGTGGACACCCTACACTTGGTGCACTACCAGGCTCCTCATGCATGCCCACAACACCCACCTACAACCACGGTGACGTGCTTCTCCCTCTTCCCCAGGAAGTACTGCAGAAACTGTGCTGTACAGCACAGAGACAGGTCCTTGAATGCATACGTGACCCCATGCCACAGCTCCAACACGTTCAGCCCATTCCTCAACCTAGACAGATGGACCACTTCTTTGTGGCGGAATCTGCTGAAGGCTCGGTCAATCAGATCTGTGAAGGTGGAAGGGATTAGACAGTAGATGAAGGGCATGATCTCTTCCCCTCAAGTTCTCTCTCAGTCTCTTGAACACTTTGGAATTTAGTTTCCCAGCTCTTGCTACTAGGTAAAAAGACCAGCAATTTTATCTTAAATGATATCATTTATGAATATAATTGTATAAACCTAGAAAAAAGTCTAGAAAGACAAGCACCAAACTTCATAGATTCCTCATAGTGATTTCCCCAGAAATCAGAATTGGTTCTAGAAGACTTTCATTTTTCACTTTATATACTTCTTCACTGTTTGAATTTCTTATGAGCATGTATTCCAAGAGAGGGTCGATTAAATAGTTTTATAATAAATCAACATCTCATCTCTTCTATTTTTCCTTCCTAAAGATAGGAAGCTTTTTGTTTGTTTGTTGCATTACTAAATCTCACACCTGTGATGCCAAAACTTTCGATAGTTGATATACAATCCTACCTAAAGCAGGGCAGTCTAGAATAGAGCTTCTCAAATCTTCATTGCCAAACCAAGCATCTGGGATCTTGTTTAAAAAAGCAGAGTTAGGTTCAGCAGGTCTGATGGAACCTGAGATTTCTAACAAGTGTCCAAGCAATGCCATCACTGCTGGCCAGTGGACCATATTTTGAGAGATCCTTTCTCCTCCCCAACCCAAAACACCACCATTACATTATGGATTTTATTCTTGCCACTCAAAGTGTGGTCCATGGACCAGCAGCACCAGTACTATCTGGACACTTGAAAGAAGTGCAGAATTCTCAGGCCCACATCAGACCTACTGAATCAGAATCTGCATTTTAACAAGATCCCCAGGGGAATTCATCTAGGCACATTACAGTTTAAGACAAGCTGCTCCAGGACACTCTCAAAGTCCCTCCTGGAATTACCATTCAAGGAAATAAAATAGCAACCTGGGGATTTGGGTGCTTTATATGCGAGAAGGAAATACCCTAATATTCAAGCCACTCAAGAATGATTATGAAACCCCTAGGCTGGAAGAGGTTTTGTTAAAAAAATAAAGGAAAAAATTTTCTGCAGATCATTGCAGCATTCATCTCTCTGGAGGTGAGAGCTGGAATAGATGAACTCTTTCAGGATACTTCCAATTCTGGGATTCTAGAGTCAGGAAAAAAAACCCCAAAGTTTGGAAATATGTCTAGAGACTTCCTAGGAGCTGGGTGATGGATTTATAGCTCTGTGAGGGCTGGGCCGGCAGAGGCTGGGGGAGTGGAAGTAGGAGTTGGAGTGCTCACCATCTAAGTCATCTCTTGGAATGAGCTCAGGCCCGACGAAGAGGGTGCACAGCTCCTTCACCAGGCCAGGATAGGAGAGTGTGCTCCACTGACTCAGGGTCTCTTTGTCCAACTGTGGGAGCTCTTCAGGCATGAAAAGGCCCCCATCTGACGCATAACCAGAGAAGAGGGCCCCCTCAAAGTTGACCCGTGGGGCGATGCCCCGGGTGCTGACATACCACATGACGCTGGAAGCCTGCAGAGAGGACATTTCCAAAGACACCTTGTCTCCAATTTCCCAAAGTCTATGGGGTGAAGCTAAAGCCTGCACAAGCCCCTCAGCTGGCCTCTGGACCACCACTCCAGACATGTCCTAGACCTGGAGACAGGAGCCCTGTCTCAAGTCTCATGCCAGCTTCATCTGAGACTGTGCAAATCGTGACCCCCTCCAATCCAAATGAGGCAATTCCTCTGGCCCGCTATCTTGCGGAAGAAGGTATTGGAGCATGCCAGGACAAGAGAAAGCTTGATCTTCACTGGTGAGAAATGAGGCCTTATGGTGGGGAAAGAGTCCAGCAATAATGGGCAACCGCCATCATGACATCCCTCCTGATAAGGAGAAGATCAATATACCTGATCATACACCCCTTTGAGAGATGTCTGGGACCACTTTTGCTCAAAAAATAACTGACTTCAAAGGTTATTTAGGGATACTGCCTACAACCTAGTAGTTCTCAACACTGGTAGTTTATTGGAATCAATCTGGGAGCTTTAAAAAAATATACCTACCTGAGACCCTACCTGGATCAATTAAGTTAGTCTCTAAAGGAGAGGCTCCTCAAGTGAGTCTAATGTGCAGCCACGGTTGAGAATAGAGTGACTAATTCATCCCAGTTTGCCTGGGATGTTCCTGGTTCTAAACTGAAAGTTCCAAGTCCTCGGAAACCCCTCAATCCCGGGTGAACTAGGAATGACTGGTTATCTTAGTCCATCACCAGTGCCTTGCCTCTCAGCCTAACCCTAGAAGGGTAGTTAGAGTGCTGAGGGCAGCCCTCTATCCATAGCTAACTGGTCCTGCATAGACTCAGAGCTCTCTGGTTCTTTGGGTGGGAGGAGTCCCAGGGCACCCCAGGCTTAACCTTGGTCACATTGCCACACCGGTTAGGTTCCTAGGAACCAGGTGTCTTGTCATGTTGTTGTGCTTGATGTCTGAACACCTCTCCCCAGATCATGGTGGTGAATGTAGGGGCTCTGGTTTTAAAGCCCCATAGTAACCCTGGGGATGAATTTGACTAGACAGAGCTCTCAGTACCAGCTTGGACTCCTCTATGCCAGGGCAGGAGGGGAACCCCTGCCCTCTGGGGGCAAAGGCACCCGAAGCTCTCCACCTACAAGTAGGGTATGAGCTAGCATTGACCTGAAGGAATTCTGGTTTTCTGGGCTGTGGCTATGATACCTGTGGGCCAGTGTGAGTCCTACATGGGCTGCCACGAGCCACTTCCCTGCCCACAAATACAAGTGTATCCAACTTAGAGACACAGACAAACTTAACCGTCCAAACTATGAATCTTTAGAAAGTGAAAGGGGATATTGTTATGCTGGGACAATGGGTATAAGCTACAACTGCCTCCTGCAAACTGGGAAATATTATCACCCTGTATAGGAGTCCACGTCAAAGAAATGAAATCAAGGTAATTCCAAAAGCCAACTGCAGGGGGCAAGCAAAGCAGGCACAGTATTTCACAAAACAGAATCAGGGTGGGGGGAGGGGCTGGCAGGGCCTTCAATCAAGAGAGGAATTTCTGCAATTCTGTGGTAAGAGTTAGAGCCAATGCAACTGCCCAAAGACCCTGGAGTAACAAGAAGGCTTTGCCAGGCCACTTCATGGATCAGACTAAAGAAAATGTTACAACTGAGTTGACAGACTGCTGCAGGAGTGAGGGCAAGGGCAGGCAGGACTGCAAGGAACAGCAAAAGAAAGCATTTCTGGAATGCCCTTCCCTGGATAGGGGACCACATCACACCTGGGGCACTGGGGAAGGAGGATGTGGACAAGCTGTCCGGGAACAAAGGAGAGGGGCTGGCCCTGGCGCTGCACATGCCAGGAGCTGGCCTAATTAGCACACAGACTCCTGCTCCTCACAAGGGCTGGGACTGTCCCTGCTCTGTCCAGTGAGCTCCAGGAATAGCATTCCCAGGCCAAAAGCCAAACCTATGGAGAAACACATATCTTTGGGTTCAATACAAGGTCAAGGAAATAGAGAGGCCCAGAGGTAGAATTAGCTGCTTCAGGAGGTGGTGGAGGAAGAGAATCCAGCACTTTTGTTGGACTACAAGTTGCATGAGGGGCTGCAAGCATTGGATGCGGGCCTGGACTGTGACCTCTAGGGTTTAATATTATTTTTCCCTTGTGACTCCTCTGGACCCTCTTCCAGAGTGGAGACAGGTGGGAAAATAATAACCAGGATAAAAACGGAAACAGGGTACCTCCCACTGAGGCTGGGGGTGGAAGTAGGGGAAGCGGACATTTGAGGAAGGCTCCTTGGTGTGGCTCGGGGAGATGGAGAGATTTTCTGAAACCAGGTGGGGCAGGGAAGAGACTTTTATCCCAGCGGCCAACTGCGCCCGTCGGGGTGGAGGCCGGCCCTGAGCTCTCTAAGGTCACTGGGCTCCAGTCCTGCGGCCGAGGAGGGCGGTCTAAACCCGCAGGGGCCTGCAGGGACCCTGAAGCTCCTCCACTCCCAGCCGCCGAACACACCGCGGCCTTCTCAGTTTCGGGGCACTCCGAGACCACCCCAACCCCGCGGAAGGCGCAAAGCATCGGGACCCGGGTTCCTCCAAGTCCAGCGACCGAACTGGAGCTTCCAGAAACGGGCGAGGCGGCCTGCGCAGCCGCGCCAGGGTCCAGGCTGAGCCGAGCCGCGGAGCTCCCAGAGCCCAGGAAGCTCGGCCGCCGCGACCCCAGGAGAGCGCGGCCACACGGGAGGGCGGCGAGCGGTTACCGGGTGCGGACGCGGGGCGCAGTGGGGCTGCCCGGGCTGCGAACGTGCGCTCCAGCCGGAGTCAGCGTGCGCCACGGCGGCTATACCTCCGGACTTCCGGTCAGACCCCGCTAGTGCGGGTTTAAAGCCCGGGGTGGCGCGGATCTCGCGGGAGTGAGGCGCGGGCGGAAGAAAGGGCGAGGGAAGCCGCGGAGGAGAAAGCGAGTGATAAAAAGAAAGGACGCCCTTTGCTCCTCGCTCCTGTTTTTCAGGCACTTTCCTAAACGCTTTATTCACATTCAGGCTGTGAATCTTCACTGCAAGGCTGTGAGTACCACAAAACTTCACTTTGCAGATTAGAAAAAGGAGGGCAAGGTGGGAAGGAAGGCCCTGCCGTTGTGCTTCATTCCTCTCTGCAACATGAGAGAGCTGGGCAAACGCCTTGGTTCTCAAACTGGGGCCAGCATGGCAGGAGCTCAGAATTCACACGGGATAGGTGGCATCAACTCAGCTAAAAAAATTCCTTATATTTTTTTGAGGAACACTTTTAATTAATCGTTAATCTATTGTAGAGTAAAAGCTTGCTCCCCCCATTCGTTTTTAAGAGAAAAAGCAAGCAAGTTTTTGAAAAAAAAAAAACCCTCCAGAATGCCCAAATGCCCCCAGATTCACATACATCCTCCTGGGTCCCATCCCACTGAGGTGGCAAAGTTTGAGGAGCTGGACTGGACAGGTGCGGGTAAGGTTTAGTCCTGGCTCTGGGCTGGGCCCGGTCGTGGTGGCAATCCCAGCTGGGCCTCAGGCTGCCCTCTAGTTGCCTGTTTCCCCCCTTTCTTCCTCCTATTTATGACACCCTCCTGAATCTGTGGTCTCTGCTTACTTAAGTTACCCACTCTCCAAACTTTGGCCCACACGTGGTGCCCACTTGCCAAATCCACACAAGTTCGTGCAGCTACCATTGACTGACCCTAGTCTGGGTGGGTCTCAGTTTCTAGAAAGAAAGAAAGGGGGAGAGACCCCAGGAGCTGGGGCCTGGGACTTCTTGTCGTGGAGTTCACACAGGGGTGTGTGGGGGGCCATCCCCAGACAAGGGCATAGGCCACGCAGAGACCCCCCAAAGGGTTTACATCCCCTCCATCAGATGTGCTTAATCACTCAGAGGCCAGGGAAACTGACACCCGTGGCAAAAATGCTGTAAGATTCATCAGTGTTTATTAGAGTGCTCATAACTAACTGGGTGAAGTCTGTGTAGCCATCACAAGGACAAAGGTCCCTTCCACAGAGCTCTCCCACTTGTCCCTCTGGCAGACTCACACAGGCCTGCAGGACTTCTTCACAGTTCTGTGGGCAAGAGGGGCGGCCAGAAGCTCTTCCATGAATTGTAGTTTGACTCCTCAGAAAAGAGAGGAGCAAAAGGCTCAGGGAACAACAGGTTTAATTCATGAGAAATCCCTGCCTGGGACATTCAGAACAGTGCAGCTACAGAAAACAGAAACATCTGCATGGCCAGTGAGGAAGACAGAATTCTGAGAGGCAAGAAAGAACAGTAGGAATGTGGAGTTCATGGAGACTTCTGCATTGTGTCCACATTTAGTTTTTATAGGATTAAGAACTGCTTTTATTGTTTTTCCTTTTAGACCTTATTGATTAGAGTGCTTGGCGGTCTGTGGCTTTGAGGCCATCAAGCTTCAAAGCAGAGCTGAAGCAGGCACCCCAGTGTCCTTGCCATGAGTACTATTTCTTCTGTGTGACCCAAGCGGAGCTATCTTAAGGGAGGCTTCTCCAAGGCTATGCAGAGGGGCAATATGCCTTTGTCTCCATGTACTGGGACATGGGAGTTAGGGACCAGAGTCCTTGCTAAGGATTAGGAAACACAGAACGTGGAGTGCTGGAGAAAAAAGCAGACTGCCTCCAGCCTTTATGCAAGGCAGAGGCCAAAATGCAGCCTTCTGGTGCCCAAGCTGGACAAGGACAGCAGGACAGAGTAGAAAGAAAACAATGTTCCAAGTTAGGACAAACCTGTTCTCTCTGAGCATTCTTGACCTCCTAAATTAACAACCCATTGTTTTACCAAATGTACTGGTGATTATTTGAGCAGATGGGGTAATATTTAAGCTCAAGTACCCTGAATCACACTCAGATCACTTCTTGAGTTCCTGACTCTATAACAAGGTTCCAAATCAATAGTCCCAAATTATCAAGCAAAAACTGACTTGCATAATTCCTACTGCCTTTTTTACAGAAATGGACAAGCTAATCCTAAAATTCATATGGAAGTGCAAGGGACTCAGAATAGGCAAAATAATCTTGAAAAAGAAGAACAAAGTTGGAGGACTCATACTTCCCAATTTTAAAACCTGGTACAAAGCTATAGTAACCAAAAAGGCTGGTACTGGCATAAGATAGACAAACAAATCAATGGAATAAAACTCGTACTGATTTTTGACAATGGTGTGAAGACCATTTAATGGGGAAAGAATAGTCTCTCAACAAATGATAATTGGACAATTGGACATCTACATGCAATGAGTGAATTTGGACCCCTACCTCACACCATATGCAAAAATTAGCTCAAAATGGATCAACGACCAGAATATAAGAACTAAAACTATAAAACTCTTAGAAGAAAACATGCATTTAATCTTTGTGACCTTGGCACGTTTGACAAAAGGGAAAATAGATAAAATGAACTTCATCAAAATTAAAACTTGTGCATTATAGGATTCCATTAAGGAAGTAAAAAGAGGCTGGGTGTGGTGGCTCACACCTGTAATCCTGTCACTCTGGGAGGCCGAGGCAGGAGGATTGCTTGAGCTGAGGAGTTCAAGACCAGCCTGAGCAAGAGCGAGAGTCCCAGCTACTCAGGAGGCTGAGGCAGGAGGCTCGCTTGAGCCTAGGAGTTTAAGGTTGCTGTGAACTAGGCTGACGCATGGCACTCTAACCCAAGCAACAGAGTGAGACTCTCTCAAAAAAATTAAATAACGTGAAAAGACAACCTAAAAAATGGTTGCAAGTCATATATCTGATAAGAACCTAGTATCCAGAATATACAAAAAGCCCTTACAACTCAATAGTAAAAAGACAGCCTAATTTGAAAATGGACACAGTATTTAAATAGACATTTCTCTAAAGATAGGAAAATGGCTAATAAGCACATAAAAAGATGCTCAACGTCATTAGTGATTAGGGAAATGTAAACCAAAACCACAGTGAGATACCACTTTGCATCTGCTAGGATGGCTAGAATCAGAAAGAGAGATATCAAGTGTTGTCAAGGATGTGGAGGTATTGGAACCCTCATGCATTACTGGTGGGATGTAAATTGGTGCAGTCACATTATTTATGTATTTATTTCATTTTTTTTTTTTTGGAGACAAGGTCTCATTCTGTCACTCAGGCTGGAGTGCAGTGGTGCAATCATAGCTCACTGTAGCCTCCAACTCTTGCGCTCAGGAGATCCTCCTGTCTCAGCTTCCCCAGTAGCTAGGACTACAGGTACATATCATCACACCCAGCTAACTTTTAAAACTTTTTTATAGAGATGGGTCTCTATGTTGCCCAGGCTGGTCTTGAACTCCTGGTGTCAAGCGATCTTCCTACCTCGGCCTTCCAAAGTGCTGGGATTACAAGGCATGAGCCACTGTGCCTAGCTGGTTCAGCCACTTTGGAAAACAGTTTTGCAGTTCCTCAAAATGTTAAACATAGAATCACTATGTGACCCAGCAATTCCATTCCTAGGTACATACCCAAGAGAATTGAAAACATGTTCATACAAAATATTGTTCATGGAGGTTTATAGCAGCACTATTCATAATAACCAAAAAGTGAAAACAACACTAATGTCCATAAACTGATAAATGAATAAACAAAATGTGGTATATTCTTACAATGGAATGTTATTCAGCCATAAAAGGAATGAAGTACCAAAACATGCTACAACATGGATGAACCTTGAAAACATGCTAAGTCAAAGAAGCCTGACATAAAAGCCTGCGTATTGTATGGTTCTATGTATATGAAATATCTTGGAAAGGGTTGTGCTGCTGCCACTGGGAAAACAAAACAATCCGAGAATGATTTTGATTCAGACATGACTAATTCATCAGTAAACAGCTTTAGAAATCATTTCTAAAAACTCAGAGAAGAACAACAAAGCCTCTTCCATTGCTTCTTATATGTATTAATTATGTACTCTTTCCTTCTGTTCCAAATAAATTCTTCCATGGCTGAATTTATTTGGAATAGCAGTGAATAGTCATGCAGAATTAATTCAGATTAGAGATGCCTTTTAATATTCTGATATCTAGTTTTACTCAATAAATTTGAGAAACCAGCAGAATACATTTGAGAAGGGTACAAATAGTTCTGTAGTTATTTTTACTTCTGGTGCTGTTCTTTTACCATCTGAGCAGAGCATGTGTTTATAAGAGATGTTTGTTGTAGGGACTGGGTGCTGGTTTCTCAGTCATGTGTTTTTCCGTACCCTGGTCCATGAGAAGCACTGCTGTATGTGCAGGAAAGCATCTGTGCCAAGTTCAAAGGTACTTTTAGTCATGCAAATAGGAAAAACATGCCTACCCAACTATCCCCACTGAAACAGAATTAAGTAAAAGTAAGGTTTGCATCCCCAAATTAGGAGTTTTATAGGCTGCTGGTACATCTGCTCATTCTTCCCTCCAGAGAGAGATTACTCATTAGCAAATCTCCTCCAAGGGACAGGGGAAGGTATAGCTAGACTGATTACCCTAGAAGGTAAGGAATGTCCCCAGGAAAGAGAAGGAGAGGGATATAATTCTCCAAATCTCTCGGGAGGTCTCTACCTTTAGGGAGACACTATCACCAGTTTCTAAGGCCTTGGCAATTCAAACATGCTCTTTGTTCGGAAAGACTCCACCATGCAAAACTGTGAAATATTCATGAAAAGTTTTCTCCCAACACCTGGAGGCACAGCAGCCACCTTGTACTGTGAGGAGGAAAGCCAAATTAATGATGAAGGAGCAGAAAGACAGAGGGGGCCTGGGACTTTGGTGGCTTCCTTGAGCAACTCAACAAGCCCTGTACTCACTTGTTTAAACCTTGATTTCTCTTGCTAGGAGCCAAACAATATCCTAAATGCTATATTTCTTCTACTGGAAACTAACAGGACAAAAGAAAAGCAAAAAAGAAAAGAGTGTGAGAAGGACAATCATTACAAAAGAGTAAGAGTACGAAAGAGGTGCCTGTGTCATCTTCAGCACACCACGCCCTGCACATAACTCTTCACTCTCTCCGCTACTCTTCCCTGACTCTGTAAATGGCACCACCATTGGCTCAGTTGCTCAAGCTAAGTAGGTATTCTTGATTTTTCCCTTCCCCTTATCCCCCATATCCAATCCATCAGCAAGCCCTATGGGTTCTACCCACAAAATGTATGGTCCACTTCCACCACTTCGGTCTCCTACCCACCAACACCCTGAAGTCTCTGCCCTTCCACCCTGCAGTCCGTTCTCCCAGCAGCAGGGCTAGTCCAAGCACGCTGGTGATTAAAGCCTCAACAGATCTTGTCACTATTAGAATTCAGTTCTGAGCCCATGTGGTCCTGAGTGATTTTTCCAGTCTCACCTTGAAACACTCCAACTCTCATCTACTGGGATGATCAAGCAGCACTTAGCTTTCTTCCTATCTAGAACAAGCCAAGCTTTTTCTTATCACTGGGTATTGCTGTTCCTTCTAACTAAACACTGATCTTCAGCGTTTGTTGTTGTTGTTTGTTTTTTGGCCACGAGGTCTTGCTCTGTCACCCCAGCTAGAGTGCAGTGGTGTCACCAGAGCTCACTGTAACCTCAAACTCCTGGGCTCAAGCAATCTTCCTGCCTCCTGAGTACCTGGGACTACAGGTGTGTACCTCCACACCCGGCTAATTTCTCTATTTTTTTGTAGAGATGGGGTCTCACTCTTGCTCAGGCTGGTCTCAAACTCCTGACCTCCAGCAATCCTCCCACCTTGGCCTCCCAGAGTGCTAGGATTATAGGCCATGAACCACTGCACCCAGCCCCCAGCGTCTTCTATAATTGGCTCTTTCTCAAAACCAAGGTACTGATGCTGACATCACCTTCTCAGAGAAGCTTCCCTGATCTTTTCTGCTTTCCTTTTTCTATCGGATTACCCTTCTTAATTTCTTTATAGCACTTAATACAACCTGAAGTTGCCTTGCTTATTTTTTGTTTTTATTTATTGTCCACCCTCACTCTAACCCCCACTGGAACATCAGCTGCTTGGGAAGCAGGACCCTGCCCCATTCACCACTGTGCCTACAGCCTCTGGGCCAAGTACTGGCCCCTGGAGCCCTTAAGAAGATTGGTTTTGGTAGACATGACAGTGACCTCTCTTTTAGGAAAGAGACAGTAGATACTGTTTTATCACTTCAAAGTAGCCTTAGAGCAGCCTAAGAGCCCACCTGCCCACAGTCACTCTCTATCATATCACTGTTTTACTACCTTCGTAGCACTATTGCTATCAGATTCATGTTGGTTGTCTTTCTCCCCTCTCTATTCTAATGGAAGCTCTATGAGAGTAGGGACCTTATTTGTTGTATTCAACACTTTCTCCCCAGCACCTAGAACAGTAACTGGCAACATTCAATACACGCATGTTAAATGAATGAATAAAATGCATAGAAAAGAAAACTGACTTGCTTAAACAGACAGTCACCTGAATGTCTTTGGCAACTCAGAACACAGCCAGTCTGCAAAAGTTGGTTTGACCAATATGAAATTGCACAATTGGTGGCCATGATAAACACCCCTGGAAAACAAGGGTCAGCAAGGACGTTTCAAGCTTCAGAAAGAGAACACACTTTTGTAGTTGAATACATTGAGAACTAGAAAATCTTTGGAGATTGAAGTGGTCTCAAATGCAGATAAGGAGCCTGTAGACTGTCAAACAACCATTTCTTGTTATGTAAAGGAAGGCATGAACAAGACCTCTACCCTCCAGGAGCTCATAGTATGGGGAGCAGAAGGAGAGGGACAGACACTCAGAAATGCACAGCCCAACCGAGAAGTGCTCTATGGGAAGCAAGCACAGGCCTTGGCACAGCACAGGGAGTGGAGGGGCCAGAGAAGGTGGCCTCCGATCTAGCCTTGGCGACTTGGGTTTGTAGCCATAGGTGGAACTGAAGAGGAATTCTTGTTACCTACCCACATCAGGCAGAAAGCTGGCTGATGCAGTGTTTGGCACCCTTCTCTCCTACATAGTACTAGCACCATGAGCTAGAACTTTCTGGTTCTTTCTGGTTCTGGCAAAACCAAGGTAGTTACATTCACTGCCACTAGATGGAAGTACTTGGTCAAAAGTGCTCGCAACAGGTGTTTTACTGCAAATCAGCCCCAGTTCTGGTTTTGGTTTGGGGTTGGGGGGAATCCTTAGGAGTGGCAGTAGAATTTTATAGATTAAAAAGAAAATTTAATTCATTATATTGCACAGGGCATATGTAGTCATTTGCCAAAAAAGGTTAAAAAATCAAGCAAATACTAGAGTGTATAGGCTATTATATCCATAGTAGACTGGAAATTATTGCTTAAAAAAGAGAGAGGGGATAGGGGGAGTAGGAACAGTAAATGTTTTCCCAGAAAATTGTCAACACTGGAATTTTTCCGTGACAATTATCTTTCCTTACTATGTCATCTGCTACCGCCTGGCCAGATACCAGTATGCCCACATTAGTGATGTTAGGTAATAGTTAACTTTTTTCTTGATCTCCAAGTAGCAGTATCTTCTATCACTTTTGCCTGTCCCCCCAGATCCTCCATTAAGTAGATGATGATTGGAAAGCAGCAATTATATAAAATATTTGTAATATGTTAGAATCAGAAGGTAGGTTAGACCTTACCCACATTTTACAGATGCAACAAATAAAGTTGGGATCTCATCTCCAGGGTCACCTGGTTCTTTTAACAGTATAGGCATACCTTGGAGATACTGCAGGTTTGGTTCCAGACCACAGCAATTAAGTGAATATTGCAAAAAAGTGAATATTACAATAAAGAAAGTCACATGAATATTTTCATTTCCCAGTACAAATGAAAGTTACATGTATATATAGTCTGTTGAGTGTACACTAGCATTATGTCTAAAGAAAGCACATTAGTTTTAAAAATACTTTATTGTAAAGATGCTAATGATCACCTGAACCTTCAGTGAGTAATCCTTTTGCTGGTGGAAGAGTCTTGCCTCAGTGTTGATGGCTGCGGACTGATCAGGGTGGCTTGTTGCTGAAGGTTGGGGTGGCTGTGGCAGTTTCTTAAAATAAGACAACAGTGACATTTGCTGCATCAATTGACTCTTCCTTTCACGAAAGATTTCTCTGTAGCATGTGATGCTATTTGATAGCATCTTAGAACTTCTTTCAAAATTGGACTGAGCCCTCTCAAACCCTGCCGCTGATTTATCAACTAAGTTTATGTAACATTCTAAATCCTTTGTCGCCCTTTCAACAATCTTCACAGCATCTTCACCAGGAGCAGATTCCAACTCAAGAAAACACTTTTCTTCGCTCATCCGTAAAAAGCAACTCCTCATCTGTTAAAGTTTTATCATGAGGTTGCAGCAATTCAGTCACATCTTCAGGCTCCACTTCTAATTTTAATTCTCTTGCTGTTTCCACCCCATTTGCAGTAACTTCCTCCACCAAAATCTTGAACCCGTCAGTCATCCATGCAGGTTAGAATCAACTTCTTCCAAACTTCTGTTAATGTTGATATTTTGACCTCCTCCCATGAATCATGAATGTTCTCTTTTTCTTTTATTTTTTGTTGATGTGTAATAATTATACATATTTATGGGATATAGACTGTTATTTCAATACATGTATACAATGTGTAATGATCAAATCAGGGTACTAATTAGCATATACATCACCTTGAACATTTATCATTTCTTTGTGTGGTGAACATTCAAAATCCTCTCTTCTAAGTTTTCAAAAATGCGCACTGAATTATTGTTAACCATCTGCACCCTGTTGTTTAATGTAGCTACCTTCATCAATGTTCTTAGCTAGATCTGAGTAACTTACTGTAGCTTTTATATCAGCACTTGTTGCTTTACCTTGCACTTTTATGTTATGGAGACAGCTTCTTTCCTCAAACTTCTTGGAACAAATCTCTGGTAGCTTCAAGCATTTTTTTCTGCAGCTTCTTCACCTCTCTCAGCCCTCATAGAATAGAAGAGAGTTAGGGGCTTGACCTATATTAGACTTTGGCTTAACGGAATATTGTGGCTAGTTTGATCTATCCAGACCACTAAAATTTTCTCCATATCAGCAATAAGGCTGTTTTGCTTTCTTATCATTTATGTGTCCACTAGAGTAGCACTTTTAATTTCCTTCAAAAACTTTCTTTGCATTTATAACTTGGCTATCAATTTGACCCAAGAGGCTTAGCTTTTGGTCTATGTTGGCTTTCAACATGTCTTCCTCACTAAGCTTAAGCATTCCTAGCTTTTGATTTAAAGTGAGAGATAAGCAATTCTTGCTTTCACTTAAACACTTAGAGGCCATTGTAGGGTTATTAATTGGCCTAATTTCAGTATTGTTGTGTCTCGGGGAATAGGGAGGCCCAGAGAGAGGGAGAGAGATGGAGGAATGGCAGGTTGGTGGAGCAGGCAGAACACATACAACATTAAGTTTGCCATCTTATATGGGCATGGTTTGTGGTGCCCCAAAACAATTACAATAGTAACATCAAAGATCACTGATCACAGACCATCATAACAGATATAATAACAATTTAAAAGTCTGAAATATTGTGAGAATTACTAAAGTATGACACAGAGACAAAATACTATTGGAAAAGATGGCACTAATAGACTTGCTTCGTGCAGGGTTACCACAAACCTTCAATTTGTAAAAAGTGCAATAAAGCAAAGCTCAACAAAATGACGTATGCCATAATCTCCTTTTGATAGGATTAAGAGTCTCACTTCTTATTAACCAGGCTAGTACTATCTCCTGTTTTTATAATTTTATCTCTAGGAAAACTATACTTTAAAAAATACCAGCAGATCTTTTGTAAGGCAAAGTTATTCATTCAACAAATGTGCATTAAGCATTTGCTAGTTGCCAAGTACTGTATGAGGGTGGAGAGTCGAAACTGAATATGGTGGTCTCAGCCTTGGAGACACAAGTAGGGGAAGCCGAGGATATTACACAACTGAGTCCCTCAGTAGAGGAATGACTTTTTTTTTAACAGTGAACACAAATGAAAGAATAACGAATGAAAAAATATGGAGTGTCTAATCAACATCTCTTGAGTTGGGAA
The DNA here is from genome assembly GCF_000956105.1 of Propithecus coquereli. Classification (NCBI taxonomy): domain Eukaryota; kingdom Metazoa; phylum Chordata; class Mammalia; order Primates; family Indriidae; genus Propithecus; species Propithecus coquereli. The sequence goes on from NW_012145856.1 coordinate 652,978, forward strand.
GATGATACAGAGTTGAAAGTGTGCAGGCAAGGAAATGAAAACACTGGAACATAGGCAAGGAGAGGCAGAGAGGCAGCAGGGGGACCTTACAATCTGGAGAATGCAGAGATCCCCTCCCTTCCCCACACGTTCCCATTGAGAAGGTTTATGAGGGATTCCTAGGTTTCTCTGGGCTCAGAGCAGCTGGGAACGTCAGCCATAGGCCAGCTCTCCAATGCCCCAGGTGGGCAGAGATCCGACCAGCTGTGGCAGGTGAAGTGGAGTCTGTCAGTTGTGCCTCAGGAGCATTCCCTGATGATGGAGATGACAGAGTTGTACCCAGCTGGACACCTGAGAACCACCAGATCAGTCTCATGATCCTTATTTTCCATGTTAATGAATCAGGTGATAATATCTAAAGCTAAAAGGAAAGAGGGGAGGGGAAAAGAGGGAGAGGAGAGAAGAATAGTTATAAAAGCATGTTATTTAGAAATATGGAGAAAATCACCAGAAAAAAAGTAGCTAAAAGAGCTGAAAGTGGTTGCAATCATCTCATTGCTTAACATTCTTTGTGTGTTTTTTAATTCTGGGGAGGGTCCTGGATTCTCAAACTTTAATGTACCCCCAAAACACTAGGGGCACTTGCTAAACACCTGGCGCCTGTGCTCAGAGACTCTCGGTGATGGGCACAGACATCCGAATGTTTAACCTGATATAGGAGTGGGGTGGATCGCTTTGGAAAATTGTCTAGATTCCAAGAGGGGTTAGAGAGTGGGGTGGAGAAGACCCCAAGTTCTCTTCCAGTTCCTCTCCTTTCTACCTGTGTAACTTTGAGCGGATCACTTGACTTCTCTGTTTTCTCATCAGTTAACAAGGGATTGTTTGCATTAGGTTGAGGCTTCTTGAACTTTTGGGGAGGTTAAGGTTGAGAATCTGGTGAAAGCTTTATCAGAAAAATTTAATCAGAAATTTTGCACACAGTTTGGGTGTTCCTGGATTCTTTGAAATCCTATAGACTCTTGGTTACAGTCTCTGGGAATAAATTTTCTTCAAGATGTCCCTGTCACCTCTGACATTCAAGGATGATCGGATTCTGGATGCTCTTGGCAAGCTGGCTGAGGAGGAGGACAGGACTCACTCTGGACAGCAGCTTTGGAATCCCAGCCTGTGGGGTGGTCTCTTGGCACACACCGAGTTGGTACCTCATACTGCCTTTTCTAGGGATAAAGAGCTAGTTGCTAACTTGGCAGATACAAACAAGATACAAATCGCCCCCACGTTCACCAAGATGTTAGGAGCTAAGCTTCCTGGGCATACTGGGTGACCAAGGACATCCAGGGCAATAAGAAAGTGGAACATCTCAAAAGAGGTTGCATTTAATCAGAAACTATCAAGAAAGATAAATGAATCAGCCCGAGGAAGTGGCCTGAGCTTTACCCTTTTTCTTCAGATGCCAGAAGAAATAGGCTTTCTAGATAAGCACAAAGTTTCTCCCAGTAATGACTGTGATAAGGGCTGTGATGCTAATTCCTCATCCCATCCATGGACGCATAAATGAAAAACTATGGGCTGAGAGAGCTCACGTTTACTAGGACGGAGTGAGGCAATCTGTGCAATTGTGAGGTCCGTCCAAAGGTCCTCAGTTGTCTTTGTCAAGTCCGAGGAGACCTTTCACTCAGACAGGAGCCGTGGTACAGCCCTGCCCATTATCTAGTCATACAATCCAGGTCTAATCAAAGGAGCCAAAGGCTCTAATCAAAGGCTCCTGCTGTTCCCCAGTATCAATGAGATTAATACAATATGTGGCTCGTGGCCAGCTGGCCAATGGTCGCAGGACCAAGTTCTTAGATAGGAAAAGCAAGCTCAGGGCCAATGAACCAGTGAGCCACCAACAGGGATGTATGTGCTGGCACTGGGCTCCTGAGCGCAGTCCATTGTTCCTACCAGCCTGGAAGAGGAGGCTCTTGATGTGGGAGTAGGGGAGTAGGGAGAAGGGTGGTTTGACTGTGGGGCACACATGAGAGAACTCACTTGCCCAAGATATGGATTTCCTTCATCAGCCTGCCATCCTCCCTTCTCATTCCCAGCCTGAAAATCCCACTAATACATCATGACTGGGTTACATAACATGTCACAATCAGGTTGCCCACTGCTCTGTCTGAGATTATGCTTTTCATGTTTGTTTGCATTTTGTTGTTATTTATGGTATGACATGATCACCTATATACTTATTATTGTTGTTATATTTTAGCATCTTTGCAATCCAAATTCTTTTGAACTGGTTTATGAAATCTAAAAACTGGAGTCACTGGGCTGTAAAAACAGGCTTGCCAAAGCACCCCTCTTCACTGCACCCTGCCCTGGTATTCTTATTCCATTGGACTTTTTTTATTAGTTCATCCGGTTAACACAAAAAATCATAAAATAATAAGAATAAATAACATACACTACAGAGTTACATGCCCCAGATCTATATAGAGATGATTCACAGATCTACCTGTACTCTACCCAAAAGGAGGTGCCCTTAAGAACAAAGGTTAAAGGTTACCCAAAAGCCATCATGACCAGACCTAAGTCTATTTTTCCAACTTCATTTCTCTCCATTCCTGTCGTTTCCTTAAGCACTCCTCTAGCCACGTTGACTATTTGCTTTCACACCTCTCTGCTTTGCATATGCTTTTCCTTATGCCTATAGTGCCATTCCCCTTTGATCAGACTGTTGAATTCCTCCTACCCATCCTTCAAGATTAGGCTTAAGTATCACCACCTCTGTGAAGTCCTCCCTGACTTCTTCCACCCCCTTTCCTTCAGGCAAGTCATATGTCCTTTATCTCTGTGCCCATAGCACCTGGACATATTTCTTGTTTAGTGTGTAACACACTACATTTGGAAGAGCTGGCTTGATTTTCTTCACTCCCTACTAAGCTCTGAGCTCCCTCTCTCAGAGATTCTACTACCTGTCTACTACCTGCCTCTTTGTATGCCCAAAACCTAAAATACAATACTTGACATATATTTGTGCTAAGAAGATTCACTGAACTCAAATGAAACAGAATGAAGCAAGTGAAATTTATTAGCTAAAACCTGCATCAACCATCATACTTAGTTAAAAACTTAAGAAAACTTTTAAAATTGGGAATAAAACAAAGTAACCCATTATTGCTATTATTGTTATCATAGTTCTGGCAGTCTTAGCCAAGACTATAAGGCAAGAAAGATAAATGATAGGTGAAAGGATTGGAAAGGAAGAGATAAAATTTGCATTATTTGAATATGATCAACAGTTTTTAAAAAAGAGGACTTCTGTTTCTGGCAAAGATTAAGCTTCCTACATGAAACAACAGTTTTCAAGATGCTGGACATCATACAATGAAGAAAACTGATCTCTGAGAAACTGGAAATAAATGATGTGAGTCTTACAATTGCACCAGCTTATTTCCTTGAGAGATTTTCTAGGTGATAGCATTGATGAGACACAGCTGAGAGTCCAGGAAGACCAAGTCAACTAAAGTTTGCAGAACAAGGTACTGGAGAGGATATAGCTGCATGAATAGAGAACTCCAGAGATCTGCAGAGGGTGCCCTTCAAGCGGTCCCCAGAGAACTGATCAACAAGGAAACCACCCAAGGCCAAAAAAGAGGAGAAATAAGAAGGTACAGAAAAAAATATTTAGAGAAATAATAACCAAAAACATTTCCAAATTTGACTAAAACTGTTAACATGCAGATCCAAGAAGTTCAACAAACTCCAAACACAAGAAACAGGAAGAAAACTATACCGCATCTCATCAAATTATTCAAATTATTGATTATTCAAAACTAATGATAAGGAAAAAAATATTTAAAGCAGCCAGAAAAAAAAAGACATGTTACATAGAAGAACAAAAGTAAAAATGATAGCAAACTTCTCATAGGAAACAATGCAAACACAAAGATGTGGAACAATATCTTTAAAGCAGTGAAAGAAATTCTGTCAACCTAGAATTCTATATCAGCAAAAATATCTTTCAGAAATGAAGGAGAGATAAAGACTGTTTCAGACCAACAGAAGCTGAAAGAATTTATAACCAGCAGACCCACACTACAAAAAAATAATAAGGAAGTCCTATAGGAAGAAGAAAAATAATAGCAGATGGAAATCTGGATCTACACAAAGGAATGAAGAGCAGAAGAAATGTTAACTATGTGGTAAAATTGTAATTATTATTTAAATCTCTCTAAAAAATAATCGATTTAAATATAAATAATAACAATGTAATGTGGAGTTCATAACATACATAAAGGTAAAATGTATGACAGCAGCACAAAGATCTGGAGGAAAGAAATGAGAGTATACTCTTTTAAGGTTCTTATACTATACGTAAGATGTAATATCACAGCTAGCATGTGATAAGTTGTGTACTCTAAACCCTAAAGCAATCACAAAAATAATAAAGATTTCATATCTAATAAACCAACAGAGGAGATAAAATAAACCAACAGAGGAGATAAAATGGAAACATAAAATATGTAATTAATCAAAAAGAAGACAGAAAGAATAAAGAAAAAGGAGATAAAGAATAAACGGGACAAATGGTAAACGAACAGCAGGACGACAGATTTAACCCTAACTATATCAATGAATGCTTTAAAAGTTTATGGTCTATAAGTTTAGGCAGTGGTTTCTAGACACAACACCAAAAGCACAAACAGTAAAAGAAGAATTGATGAATTGGACTTAATCAAAATTAAAAGATCTTTGACTTCATAGGACACCATCACAACTCACAAAATGAGAGAGAATATTTGCAAATCATATGTCTGATAAGGAACTTGTGTCTAAAATATATAAAAATCACTTACAATTCAACAATTTAAAGACAACCTCTCCTAGCACTCTGGGAGGCCGAGGTGGGAGGATCGTTTGAGCTCAGGAGTTCGAGACCAGACTGAGCAAGAGCAAGACCCCATCTCTACTAAAAATAGAAAGAAATCAGCTGGACAACTAAAAATATATATATAAAAAATTGGCCAGGCATGGTGGCGCATGCCTGTAGTCTCAGCTACTCGGGAGGCTGAGGCAGTAGGATCGCTTGAGCCCAGGAGTTTGAGGTTGCTGTGAGCTAGGTTGATGCCACGGCACTCTAGCCTGGGCAACAAAGCGAGACACTGTTTCAAAAAAAAAAAAAAGACAACCTAATTTTAAAATAAGCAAAAGATTTGGATATACTATTCCCAAAAGAAGATATACAAATGACAAATAAACACATAAAATTATACTCAAAATCATTAGCAATGAAGGAAATACAAATCAAAACCACAGTGAGATACCACTTTACACCCACTATAAAGGTGGAAAAATAACAACTGGTGGTAAGAATGTGGAAAAATTAGAACCCTTATACCTGCTGGTATAGGAACAAGATTGGGTTCTGTTAGTAAGGAAGATGGGTATAGATGTATGTCAGGGAGCAACCAGAAGTCTCTACTGCATTAATAAGCATATATGCAAGGTCCCATTCCCAGATCAGGAGTTAAGAGTCTAGGACTTGAATACCAGCTCCGACACACAAGAATGTGGGAACTTTGGAGCTGATTTCTTTGGCCTCTTATCATCAAACATGAAGGCGAAGTTTGGACTCCCTGATCTCTATAATATATTTAGCCCTGCAATTTACAATTGAAGTAACAGGCTTTGGGACAATTGGTGAGTTGCCCACTCTCCTATACCTTCAAATTCTGCACAGCAACTTAGGGGGCAAAGAGGTGCCTTCAGCCCCTGGGATCCTCAGTCTTTGTCCTTTAAGAAGATGGCCACATGGTTGATCTCCATGAATTCTCTCAGCAATGCCTACAGAGAACGGAGTTGACCCCTGGGAGGTTCATGGCTCTGCAAACTCCTCAAGGACGAGGGCTGCAATTTATTAGTGTCTGAGATATTAACAAAGAATGAGCAAAGTTCTCGAACAAGATAAATGCTTAATAAATATTTGTTGAATGCGTGAGTAAATAAACTGCTTATTCTTCCACAAATGAGAGAGTTGTGGTCAGGGAGACTGATGCACCCTCAGGATTGTGTAGCCAGGAATCCCTAATGTCTGTCTGTAAATCCTGCACTTTCTTCGACTTAATCACAATGCTTACTTTTTATGCCCATTGAAGATATTGAGAGTGGAAATGTGAGTAAGGAACAGGTACCATCCCCAAGAGTCACTGAGGATGTTTGGCAGCAATAAAACTGCTCCTCCCCGAGACCCCTCCCACGTGGCTCAGCCCAGGCTGACATGAGCTGCTAGGAAAGGCCAGGGGTTGCTGCTGCAGCCTGGGGTGTTCCGAGGCAATATGAAAACCTCCTTTCTTCATTCATTCATTATTTAACACCTACAATGTGCCAGACACTGATTTCTCTGGCTCTCTGGTCTAGAAGCCAAACTTGCTAGAGATGAGCTAGCAATGAAGAGAAATGTCCAAATCCTGAGTATTTATTTCATTCAGATGTGAACCTTGCCTTGCATTTAGGATGAAGATTTGAAAGGGAGGCATCTCTGATGTAGTGGAGGCAGTTCTAGGCTTACCGTCAGAAGGCTTTCCTAGCTGTGTAGCCTCAGGCAAGACAGTTTCCCTCCCTGAGTCTCAGTTTTCTTTCTGGTCAAATGGGAGTCATTATATATGCTGTGTCTGCCCAACAGGTAGTTGGAAATGAGTAAGTCTTGGTGAGCTGTGCTATGCAGGATAAGGGGGTCATCATTTTATTCTAGTCTTCAGGAATTTGAAGTCTTTTTTAATCAGTCTCCCCAATGACAATAGAAAATCTCAACCGAAACCAGGGTCGAGAGTTTGTCCACTGGGACCTATTTGGCAAAGGAGTCAAGTGAATGGTTTGAGACCCCTGACTGGTTCCATCTGGGCCCACATATCTTTGTAAGCCTCTTATCATGGCTAATCCTGCCTTTGTAGCCTCTTATCATGGCTAATCCTGCCCTTTTCCGAGACACCAGGGTTTTACTTTGCCCTGTGGAAAACTGCCATCAGAGCTACTTTCAGCAAAGACAGCCAAAGAAGGGTGACAGCCTCCAGTCCCTTAAATTATAAGGGCATAGTTTAGTCAAATAATGTTCAGTTGAAATTTAACCCAATCGTTAAAAGCTTCAGTCACAGAGAAATTTGGGTTAGAGTTGAACGTGTGATTAAAAACATCCCACATACACACGCCTATCAGCAGATGGGGTGATGTGTCTCACTCCCACTCTTAGTGGACAGTGTGTACCGTGTGAGCTCTGTCTGCAGCGTGCAATCCTGCACTTCCCAGGTTATTTCCCTGGGGCCATTTCCCACCTATGGCAGTGAACTTTAGAGTTTCTATGAGGTACTTATAAGAAAATTGCTAAATAGACTCCAGACCCTTTCTCATAATCTCTGATTACTCTCTCATCTTCACTCTGTGCAAGACATTTGTTCCCCTGCATAAACAAAGATCCTTCCAGGAGGCATTTATTGTTGAAATTTGAGACACTTGTTTTATTCTTATCTGTGCACTTAGCCATTAACTAAGCATGTCCTGGGTGCCTTTTGCTCTCAGCAACTTTGCTAAGCTCCAGAGATGTAAATAGAAACATAGTCCCTGCCCTCAAGAAACTTATAAGTAATAAACAAAAGAAAACAGAAAAAGAAATGTCATTACAGACCCAAAACTTCTATGTCCAATTTTATCATTGTACCCTTGACTTAATATTATGATTAATATCTTCTAAAATTTGAAATCGTCCTAATCATAAATCAACAGACTGAGAATAACAGTAGAAAATGTGCTCTTTGTACTTTAGGAGAATTTTACTTCTTAATAAAATTTCTCCATATTCAAAAATGTAATAGGTCAACCATAGTTTGAGGCACAAAGGGAGAGAGAGTAATTCAGGGAACCCCAAGATTTTCCCTTCAGCCACAGACCAAATGGAGCCCTCAGTATGTTTGTGCCCGTTGGCCACATTGCAGAAGATGTCAGAGGTACCGTATGAAACCTACCACTCTGAGACCTTGGCAGGCTCAAAAACTGTACAGAGCATTTGGTGAGGTGCCATTTACGTGAGGGAGTCCCAAACGTCTAGCGACTTGCACATTTATGAGAAGCATCCTGATGAAGGATTTACAGTGGTTTCTTCCAAGTGGAATCACTCCTAGGTCCAGTACAAAGAAAGAGAAGATGGGAGCAGTTTTGACATTAATGGATCCATCTGCCCTGGTTTCCATACAAGTTTCCTGTGAATCTGGTGAGTGTGGATTCTCGTAGATCATAATCCACCTGGGAAATCTAAAGAAATCTGACTTCTCATCTTGCATGGATATCACTAGTAGGGATGGGCCCAGGTTCTGGAACTGGACTCTGTGGGTTTGAATCCTGAATCTTCAGTTTCTCACCTGGGAGACCTTGGGAAAGTCCCCTTACTTCTCCGTGCCTCAAAGTACTCATCTCTAAAATGGGTTATAATGCCTTGTAAATGGGATAATTCACATGCAGGTGCCAAATAACAGTGAGTGTTCAGGAATTATTAGCTGTGTGTGTAGCCGTGACAGCCAAGGGCCTGCTGGAGGGATGCAGTGATTCTGCAGCCGTGAATCCTCGTGAGACAGCTGACCGTGTCTAGACCTGGAAGGAGATGGGGCAGCAGCTTTTCTCACCCCTATAGGTGGGAGGTGGCACCTATGCTTCTGAGGAAGAGGGAGAGATTGGGCTGAATATTTCTCACATGGCAATGACTGCCTCATTTAAAACAATTTTAATCATACAATAAATACATGATGACATTGTGAGAAAAAGTCAGTAAAAAGTACCTTTCCATTCTCCTCTGTGCCCACGGCTCTCTTCAGAGGTGACCGTTGCTCACAGTCTGGGATGTGCCTTTCCAGACGTTCTCTGCATGGGGGTAGATGGGTACATATGATTTTGGTTATTGGGTTTTTTAATTGAAATGAAATCATTCTATATATTTTTCTGTAACTGCCTTTTATTACCTAACAGTACATTTTTGGAACTATTTCCAAGTCTGTATAAACAGAACTTATTCATTTTTCTTAATGACTACCCAGTAATTCAAATCACAGATGGGCCACAATCTATATAATCAATCTGTAATCAAAACTGATAGATATTTTGGTTATCCTTCTTCCCCTGTTTTTTGCTTTATTAAACAACACTACAAAGAGAGTATCAGTGTGGAGGTTATTCCTTCATGAACCCAAATAGGTTCAAAATTCTAGGTTAAGGATATTCTAGGTCACAGACCCTTAAAAGGGTTAATTAAATGAGAAGGTGCTATATTTTGAAGCAGAACCAGATTCACTTTAGATTGATAAATATTTACTGAGCCCATACCATATATATGTTGTCCTGAGCTTCGGAAACCAGGAAATCCCATCAGGTAACGGGAGCCTGGCACAGGGATTGGCAGCCTGAATGGATTCTGCTGAACAACTTTCATCTGGTTTTTGCTGTTTCTACTGAGCTATTGACACAGATGCTGGGTTTCACCCTCAGGTTTTAAGGATACCATGGACAAACAATCTACTAGAACTGGAGGAGAAGAAGGAGAGGAGGAGGCATGGTGTGCAAATGCACAAATAACCATTGTTACAATCTTACAGCTATTACTTCATTCACCAAACATTTGCTGAGCCTGTCTCTGGGCCAGGAACCAGAAAAGTCCAGCACAGGAGGTGAAGTGAATCCCTATACCCTGCCACTGAGCACCTTACCATCCAGAGGAAAAGAAGACATAAGCCTAGGTGAGGTCGTAAGATAGAGTAGTCCAAACAATAAAAGGGGCGGAGATTTAGATCAAGAGAGTTCAGAGTGAGAAGAAAATACTTCCGGCTAGGATAAGGGGGAAAGGGAAGGGACAAGAATGACTCTTCTCTCTGCACTGGCCATCTCAAGGGATGGCATTAGCACCCCCATGGAAACCCAAGCTGGGCTTCTAGGTTTGTCTTCAATCCCTCCACTTCCCTCATGCCCTATAAGGGACCCCCAAAGGCTCTCTGTTGCAATTACAGAATATCTCTCCAATTCATGCCCTCCTACCTACTCCCCAACTCGGGTCCTTATCCTCTCTTGCCAGAATTTTTGCAAGAGTTTCCTAACCCATTTCTCCACCTCCAGGTCTGCTCCGCCACCCACCTACCCCATCTTGTCTTTCCTGCTGCCTTGAGAGTAGTCTTCCAAAATCACAAATCCGATCACTCCTTTGCTTAAGAACTTTTGCTGACTTTCCATTACCCAGAAGGGCAAATCCAAAATTTTGTCACTAGCATATCAGCTTCACTATTTTATTTTTTGTCATATGTTTATATGTCTTTGTGCCAGTTATTTGCCTGTGTATCTCAGTCCCTTACCCTCACTTCACCACTCTGGGGAACATGGTGTCTACAAACTGTGTTTTCCAAACTCCTTTGCCAGCTGCATCTCTGTTAGGACTAGAGTATGCCAATCACCCAACCGGTGGGAATTAAAAGTCAGGAGTGAGAGACAATCTTCCTTCCCAGCTTTGCTGGAAGTTCCTAGTGGTTGCCATTGCAGCTGCACTTATACAGTGGTTCTAGATTCCAGCACCCTGGACAGGGGGAGCACCTTTTTAGTGCTTCAAACCCTGGTCAAGGTGGTGCCACTTTATTCGTCCTAGAACGTAAGTCACCAGCAACCTCCAGCACTGTAGAAGCAGATGTAGACAACTGGGCATTAACAGCTTCGAATCTCTTCTTCCTTTGTTCTTTCGGCTCTTCCAACATCTGGGTAACCAATCCCATGGATCAAATTCCCTTATTTGAAATGCCTGTTTTCCATACCAGACTCTGATTGATATACTCATGTAGTATGTTATGTACTATTTTTCTCTAAGTTACTGCTTAAAAAAAAAAAAACTTGACCTTATCCTAGGCAATAATATCCATGAGATCATAAGTTGGTATATATTTTTCTAGTATGTATTAGACCAAATGCTTAATTATTAGTATTAAAAATGTTCATCCATGCACCATCGAAAGCCATCTCCTGTGCTGATATATACCCACTCTGGGAAGGCATGGGCCTCCTGCTCACCACTTACCTGTGACCCCTCTGCAGCTCCCGTCTCAGCGCCCCTACTCAGACTCTTCCATTCTCCTCTCTATCCTCTGCCCTGGACCATGTGCCTTTCTTCTGCAGTAACCTGTTTCTTCATGCTTGTGCATGCTTTGTTCTCTCTTCTTGAAAGAGAAAACAGAAAATTCCTTCTCACTCTTAATTCAAACATTGCCTACATTTTGAAGTTTCATAAAAATATCATTCTATCCAAAAGACAGCTTCACCTCCCCTCATGTTCCCTACTAGACAGTGAGTTTTTTCGTAGATTCAAAATGTAACCCCAGCACAAATTTCACACAATGGGTCAGAGGATGCTGGTTGAGTGAATAACCAAGTAGTAGGTAAATCATCTGATGCGTGGTAGCTTTGGTGGGATCTGAGGTTGAGGAAGGCAACCCAAGAGGGGTGAACAGAATGATGCTTGTGATCATAATGGAACACAAGGTGTGTTTACAGCATGGCCCAGACGGGGTATTCCAGTAAACCCAGTATTGGAAGAACCGTAGAGCCTTGCTTTAAAGAATGAGAACTCCGTGTATATACTTTACACTGCACCTCTATTAAACACAAGAGTCCAGCAGCCACCTCAGCATCTTTCATTTCTTGAAATCTGTTTTCATGCACACAGACGGTCAGGTAATTATAACACATTTCCGAACCAACAATAACCCATTAGAATTCAATGGCACCTAGACTATTGTCCTGTCAACATTTTCTAGGTATGTATTCCATGGAAAGTAGAGCGCAAAGCTCCAGTTCAGAAGAATTTTTAGGAGAGTAGCCACGCCATACCTTTAAAAATTATAATTTGGAAATAATGAAAGTCAAAAACTTGGGAGTTTAACAGACTGGATTCATCTTCCTATGTGGGTAACTGGAGTCAGTCACTAACCTCTTCATACCTTAGTTTTCTCATCTGAAAAATGGAGATATAGTGCTTACCTTATAGTATTATTTCGAGAAGTAAATGAGGTACGGCAGAGAAAGCACTTACTTTGTGTTCAATTAATGAAAGCTATTACTTTATCATTATTACTATATTAGAATAGAGTAGAAATTCCTTTGGGGATGTTGGTCTAGGGGTGAAAAAAAGGCAGAGAGAGACCTCAGGAGGGCTTCATGGAAAGGGACCAAAGTGCTGAGCCTTAAAGGAGGTCAGGAGAGTCATCAACATGGCCCCAAAGCATGGATGACCCATGGCTTGAAAGCAGAGAGGGTGCAGAGCTGCAGGGTAGGGGTGGCAATGGGGGGCAGGCTGCTTGGGAGAGCTCTCTCTTTGAAGTGTCAGGCTGACACTGAAGCCAACTAGACTAGCTTTCAACCCTCAGGGGGCAAGGGACACAGAGACACAGGACAATAGTATTGGCTTAATAGCCAAAATAGGCTCCTTAAGACTCAGCCTTGCAGATAAGTTTTGAGTTCTTTCTTGATCACCTCGGCCTGCACATTATCTACACTGCCTGCCATGCCATCCACGGGCTTCTCCGCTCTGCCATGTGGAGGAGAGCTCAGTGGGGGCCCTCGCATCATACAACAAGGACATTCCTAAAAAGTTATTGCGTGAAGGGAAGGTTTGTTCATTGCATACACTTTTCTATGTAGTCTGTTTAGTATGATTTCTTTTACAGTGTAAAGCACCACCCACAATTTCTGTTTAGCATATTTTTATTTTTGCCCCTCCCCATGGATTCTTCAAGCAGGTAAGTCTCTAAAAATGCCAAGGATATCAAATGGTTCATTAAGGCAGGTCCCATTCTAGGTCCTGTACAGTTGTTACGGGGGAATTCTTTAAGGAACTTACCATGGTTGAAGAGATAAAATAGGCATATGTAAAATAAAGCTTAAAAATGTCTTTGAACACTTTTTTTTTTTTTTGCTGTGGTATGTACATCCTGAGATCCTACCAAAAGGATTTAAAACAGCATATGGTAAAAGCAGACTTCCAGGACTGACATGTGGCTGACTGAGTTGATGGAAACTCTTCCCACAGCATGGCTAGAGTGTGCAGGTTGAAGCATACATAGCAGCTTTTCGGATATATAGCTTAGGTCGCAAAAAAAGAAAAGAAAAAAATCCCCAGATTCCAGGAACACAGAGGGAACCGAAAGTCAGAGCAGTGAGCAGTGAGCTGGGAAGCCTGAGGTGCTTGCCAGACCTGGAAATAGACCCAGATGGCCAGGAGCTTTGGTTTTCCTGGCCCTTGGGAGCAGAAGATGAGGCCCTCGGGCCTGCAAAAGACACAGCTGCACCACCAGCAAAGCAGGGACTGGAGACACTATCCACTGGTCCAGGGAGATGGGAAGGAAGCCTGTCCCCAAGCCAGAAGATAAACATAAAAATTGGTCCTGGGCTGGTGATACCTCTGGGACACTTGGCAGATGCAAATGCAAAGTGCTCTGATCCCCTGTGACAGGAGTGGTGCATTTTTGAAGGACTTGACGGTTTATTTTACTTGTTTTTCTTTTTTATTTCAGCATATTATGTGGGTACAAATGCTTAGGTTACGTATATTGCCCTTGCCCCACCCGAGTCAGAGCTTCAAGCGTGTCCATCCCACAGACAGTGTGCACCACACTCATTATGTATGTATGTACCCATCCCGTCCTCCCCCCTCCCATCTGCCCGACGCCCAATAAATGTAGTTCCTATATGTGCACTTAGGTGTCGATCAGTTAAAACCAATTTGATGGTGAGTACATGTGGTGCTTGTTTTTCCATTCTTGGGATACTTCACTAAGTAGAATGGGCTCCAGCTCTCTCCAGGATAATACAAGAGGTGCTAGATCACCATTGTTTTTTTGGCTGAGTAGAACTCCATGGTATACATATACCACATTTTATTAATCCACTCATGTATTGATGGGCACTTGGGTTATTTCCACATCTTTGCAATTGTGAATTGTGCCGCTATAAACATTCTAGTGCAGATGTCTGTTTTATAGAATATCTTTTGTTCTTTTGGGTAGATGCCCAGTAATGGGATTGCTGGATCAAATGGTAGATCTACTTATATCTCTAAGGTGTGAAACTATAAGAATTCTAGAAGAAGGCCAGGCGTGGTGGCTCACACCTGTAATCCTAGCACTCTGGGAGGCCGAGGTGGGTGGATCGTTTGAGACCAGCCTGAGCAAGAGCAACACCCCATCTCTACTAAAAATACAAAGAAATTAGCTGGACAACTAAAAATATACAGAAAAACTTACCTGGGCATGGTGGCGTGTGCCTGTAGTCCCAGCTACTCGGGAGGCTGATGCAGGAGGATTTCTTGAGCCCAGGAGTTTGAGGTTGCTGTGAGCTATGATGATGCCACGGCACTCTAGCCTGGGCAACAGAGCGCGACTCTGTCTCAAAAAAAAAATAAATAAATAAAAGAATTCTAGAAGAAAACGTTGGACGTGACGGTTTATACAATTCTTTCACAAGGCAAAGAATGTGATGCCCATTTGACCGATGAGGAAGTGAAGCCTCAGCAAGGTTCTAGGATTACACATTGGGTATAAAGAAGAGCTGGGCCCAAACCCAAGCCCTCCCCGGCTGCAGCCCTGCCTCTAGGAGAGATAATGGCTCCTCAGGGCACCTCCTATGTCCCAAACATCCAGGAAATGGGCGAGCTGGCACTGCAGGCACTTGGGTCAGATACAAGTGCAGAACTGCCTGCTCTAAAATGAACACCTGTCACATCCTGCCACCAAGAGGCACCCGCCTCCCCTCCCACATCTCCACGCTGCCCATCTGAGTAGGGAGCCCGAGGAGAGGGATGTCGAATGGGGACTGAGGGCCCAGAGTCCTCAGGTTGACCAAATCCAAAGCTGTGTCCATGGAATGGGAGTCTTTTTTTAAATTTTTTTTTAATCCTGAAAGCCACTTGAACTTTGTCATTGCAATTAAGCTTATCTCTTCTTGTGTTTGCCCAGCCAGTAGGTGGAAGCTGTCATTACCCTCTCCTAATTTTACAGAAAACCATTCACCAGTATTAATTTTTGAAATGGCTACCTATCTCTATGGCCTCAAGATTCACCAATAAATAAATAAATAAATAAAACTGGACTAAAGGAAGCCACTGGGGGTTGCCTAAGAATGGCCACGTCTAGGATCCGGGGGCGAGAGGGAGCCTGGCCCCATGTCTGTCAGCTCGGGCTACCTGCCTCTCCTCCTGTCGAGCTGCCCATCTGCCAGGGGGAGCTGCCAGGTCTTCACTGGCCATCCCAGGCCCTAGACCAGCCTGCGTCAGTCGCATCCACAGTGCTATTCTGGGTCTGCCGGTGCTGCCTGGACAAGACAGGCAGGAAGCGCTACGCCAGTAGATTCTCCGAAACTAAGCTCTTGATGGGCGGATGGGGTGGGAGTGGTAATGACTCTATCCTGTTGTTTTCCTTGGTGATTATTTCATTGTTTTCAGGCTGCAAAGCTCCTAAGCTTCCCACGTAAGCAAGTTTTTGCTGATTAGCTCCCTGACAAATGTTGGAAGAGTTCTTGAGGTAGGTGGTAGGTGAGGTGGCGTGGGCAGGGCCTCAGATAGAGATTGGAATTTAGCCCTGGCTTCAACCATGGCATGGTCATTAGAAAGACATAGGCTAGCTATCAGCCCAGCCTTTGGGTGGCACATGGAATCCACTGGGATCTAGATCAAATGAGCTTGAATCCCTCCAAAGCCTTCCCTAAGATTTCTGGGGACCTGGGGACCCCTGGGGGAAAGGCCCCCATGGACACTCTGCTTCCTGGCACTGCTTCTAGGTGCACTTTCTTAGCTCCATCACACCCATCCAGAAATGAAAGCCAGCCCTTCACCATCTTCTACTGGCACATATGTTGATTCCGGTATTGTATTTCACTGAAGCTTTGAGTCGGTTAGGGAGAGAATTAAAGAAAGATGGATGGGGACTCACTCTGCAGCAAACGAGCAGCTTCAAAGGCAACACCAGCCTTCCTGGAGTCCTTGTTGCCTCACGGCCACTGGGGGTATCCCTGTGCCCCGTCACCCCACGCCCTCTGGCTGGTCCCTCTCCTCCCTGCCTGGTGCACCCTCTCCCTTCTCCTGCAGTCTAGAGGAGGGAGAGGAAGACACACACGGGCCTCTCCTTGTCTCCTGTGCAATGCAGCAGCCTTTCCCTTCGCCAGTCAGCTCTCGCTGACACACGGTCTGGGATCTCACACACTCCTCTCCCAGGCAGCTCATCTGGTCATTTGCACACACACACACACACACACACACACACACACACACACACACTTCTCTGAGAGGAATTCTCATGCCAGTTCTTAAAATGATGGGTTTTTCACTTCCTTCCATATACAAAAAATGAAAAATCAATATTCCACCTAGAGATCAGGGTTGAATGTGGGCTCCCTTAGTACAACAAGACATGTTGAAAGACCCATAATCCAGGCTCAGAACAAGGCGAGAGAGGGGACTGCGGGTGTCCCCATCATGCTCTCAGCCACTTTGCCCCTTCCCATCCTGGTGCTCGGGCAGATGTGGTGATATAAACAGCCATGAGTTCTCACACGTAACCTGCTCAGCTTCCTACAGGGACAGCCCAACACGTGGCCTGGGAAGCACTGTGTGTCCCGGACACTGTCAGAGGAGGGCCCCTCTGTGCTGCAGGGAAAGGGGAGCTGGTGCCAGGATCTGCACCACTGCGTGCTCAACGAGTGCTCTCTGCCCACGCCGCTCTGAGCATGGTGATCTCCCCATGGCAGGGTGCGCGCTAATGCCACTGGTCACAGATGGCAGAGAAGGGCCCTGGCATTGCACCTGTGGGTTCAGGTGAGAACATCTAAAGTGCTTTGCTGGATCGATATGTCCAAATGCTGGAGAGTGTGGAGGGTGTGTGGGGTCTGGAGACTGCAGAGCACACCCCTCCTGTGGGCTGGCACACCTGCATTGGTCCCGCACTTTCCATGCGTGTCTTCCCATGGTGTCGATGTCCCCTGGCACGAGCTCTCATCCACTCACATGCCCCTGGCCTCCTGCCCAACCAGACCCTGAGGGCTGCAAAGCTTCGAGAGAGAGTGGCTTGGGCGCAGGCACAGAGACGCAGACCCCCCGCAATGTGCTCACTTGGCCTGTGACTGGAACTACAACCTGGGGAGAAAGGAGGGACAAAAGTGGAGAGGTAGACCAGAGCCGGGTTTTCAGGGTTGGCAGCCCTGCTGAAAGTTTAGGCAATGGAATCATTTTCCAAGCCAAAAGTGAGAGCTCGTCACAGAAAAGTAGGGGTGTTGTTGGGGGTGGTCATCATGATGGTACATGAGACACTAGGGCTCTCCTGGCTACCCAGGACCTGTGGTCTCTGGAACTACAGGAACTGCCAGAAGCTCGCGCCCGGAGGAGGCCGGAGGACAAAGCCTGGAGGCTGCGAACAAGGAGGTTGACACCGAAGCACAGGCAGAGAAGGGAGACAAGCTGGTGGTTCTGGGTGCTTGCTGAGAGCTTCCTTGGAGGCCGGAAGCGGGGTGATATGCCTCCATTGCGCCACATCTCTCTGCGCTTCACCACAATTAGGCACATCCCAAGGCCTCTGGAAGTGCTGCTGGGCCATCTCCCCAAGGCCGGTGCCAGTCAGGGGCTCCCCGGGTATAACCTCAAATCCCCCGTCCTGCCCTTCTAGGCAGCGATGGGGTAAGCCAGCAGGTTCCAGTTTCCCTCTTCCCCCTCCCTCATCTCTGCCTAATAAATCTCAGTTTCCACACACTGCCCTTTAGATGTGCTGCTTTAACACTTTAAATCTGGACTTCGGGGGCCCGTAACCATCAGGAAGGAATTCTCAGAATACAAAATCACTCTGGGGGCTGATGACAACTCTAAAAATGAAGTTTGTGTGATGATAAGGATGGGAAGAAATCGTAAGGTTACGTAAAGAAGGTGAGGGTTTGAGTTCAAAGGAAGTCTTTGGTATTTTTCTGTGTGATTATATACACACTCACATGTACACACATATGTAGACACATGTGTATACATGTCTATGCAGATATATACACAAGCATGTACATATGTGCATATATGTGCATGTGCACACATTTTAGGCACACAACACAAAGGCACACATATACACACAAATACACAACATACAAACATGTGCACACATGTATAACATATATATGCACGCATGTGTGTGTGTGTGCATACACACACTTGCTTCGGGGAAGAGTGATGAGTCACCTTAAAGGTTGCAGGGCCAAGAGCTTTGTACTCGAATGGCATTCATTACTGTTTGCTGACTGAGGGCAAACCTCTGCCGTGCCCATCCTGTTCTTTATCGTTGACCATTGCTCTCAGGAGTTAATGTTTGAACCTGGTCATAAAGAAATTGACAGCTGCTGACCTCTGGTCCATATTCGAAGGGAAAGAAGCCCCCTATAAAACAGCCCACAGTGGCAAGTCTAACCTACAGAGCTGTGGGTCAGCTATAGAGAGGGAGACTTATCGCCACCATGAATTTCTCCGGCAAGTACCAACTGCAGAGCCAGGAAAACTTTGAACCCTTTATGAAGGCAATGGGTGAGTGCAAGGCTGGACGCCAGGGTTCTAGGTCCAGCCCCACCGGCAGTGGCTATTCAGGGTTTGGATGTTGAGAGGGGAGGAGAGGTTCAGGCTACACACAGACTGAGGTGCATTTTGTCGATTTTTGTGGTTACCCGCAGCTCATGCTATTACTCACTGGGCAAGGCCACCCCGCAGGCAAGTGGAAAGAGCATTGAACTTAGGTGTGATCTGCATTGGTGCCCATGTTGCTGGTACTTCACTGTGTGGTCCTGTCCCTTCAATCATGCCCTCATGCATGCATTCATTCCTCTGTCAAACATCGATCCT
This sequence comes from Propithecus coquereli, assembly GCF_000956105.1. Taxonomy (NCBI): domain Eukaryota; kingdom Metazoa; phylum Chordata; class Mammalia; order Primates; family Indriidae; genus Propithecus; species Propithecus coquereli. The sequence goes on from NW_012145856.1 coordinate 671,861, forward strand.
TGGATCCAACCGGCACTGAGCACTGTGCTAGGGGGATACCAGAGGAACAGATAATGATGAGCTATATTTTCAAGGTGGCAGTTTAAAGAGAGAAGGAGAGAAGAAATAAGGGAAATATATGCACTAAGGTGTGTAGTGCTGACGGTGCCAGGCACTGGGCTAAGCACTGGATATGCAATACCCCATTTAATCCTAACGAAGAGCTCTGAGCTGGGTAGTATTATTCTCCCACTTTACAGTGAGGCAACCGAGGCCGAGAGAGGTTAAGTAATCATGACCAAGGTCGTCCAGGCTGGAAGTGTTTGAGTTGGGATTGGAAGCAGGTGCTGGTTCCCAGAAAACTTGTTTTAACCCCTGTGCCTCCCAGGGTCACATAGAGGAGGGTGCGGCTCTTGGGAAGGGGAAGGCTCTTGGGAGGGGAAGGGGTCTTAGGCTGAGCCTTGGTAGATAAGCAGGTGTCTGCCAGGGAAGCAGGGGAGGGAAGCATGCTCCAGGTCCAGGGAGCCCTGTGAGCAGAGGGTGCAGTGTGACAAGGAAGGGTGCAGAGAGGGAGAAGGGTACAGGAGACAGCAGGGCCAGGGAGGGGAGGACTTTCAGGGCTGATATCTTCTTCTGCAGCCAAGTCACGCCACCTCTGTGTCTTGCACCCCTCCCTGCGCAACAAGACCCTCCACTCCCACTGTCAACCCACATGATTATTGTGAACTCAATTCATGCAACATGCACATATGCTCTGACATTTGTAAAGCCCTACCCCAGGGCAAGGGACTGCTAGTCTGTCTCCCTCCAGAGCCTGCACTGCACAGGTGAACACAGGTTTGCCTGGCACAGTCCTGCTGTGTGCATGTTGTCCTGGCATAATTATGCATAGCTCCCCCGTCACTTTCAGGAGTGACC
>NW_012145856.1:674422-677208 GCF_000956105.1 Propithecus coquereli
CATGCCATAAATTAAAATTCTGACAAAAGAAGTCCTGATGTTCTTTAGTTCTTAAATGCACCTCACTTCTGTGTAGAGCTAGGGAGCTGGGGCTCGAGGGTGTAGGAACAGGAGCATTGAGGTTGTTGCAAGCTGAGACCTGCTTAGGTGAAACCACCGTATTAGCAAGGGCCTTGCTCCCTTCCCAGGCCCTTTCTCACCAGCCACCTCTCTGTCCCCTGCAGACAGTGGTTCAGATGGAAGGCAATAATAAGCTGGTGACAACTTTAAAAAACATCAAGTCCGTGACTGAACTCAACGGCGACACAATGACCAATGTAAGTTGGCACTCTGAGCTTTCAGCTCCTAGGGCTTGAGGGAGGAGAGGAGAAGTGTGAGGAGCAGCTCACACACCCCATCCCCCCACCCCTGCACGCCCATCCCCAAACGCCTGCCTTTCCTATTGTCCATACCTGCTACCACTTACTGCAGATCCATAATGTATCAGGCAGCTTATACACATTATTGATAATCTTCCCAACAGCCCTGAGTTTTCTAAGTGGAGAAACTGGGCCAGGACCCCTGTGAACCAGCTCTGTCTCATGGAGCTGCCAGCCACAGTGTTCACTACACCAGCCCTCGGGGGAGCCACTCACATTCTAGACAGTGTAGATTTGTATACTTACTACAGTCTTGTTCTAACAAAGCCAGTGTGGTGGATTAGGATAATTTTCCAGCAGAGAGACATATAGTGTGTTAAGGAAGAGACAACCTTTTCTAATGCACCAAAGGCACCCCTGTGCCGGTGGTGGCCCCTCCTGGTGTTTCCCTACTTCTCCTGGTTCCCCACACTGGCTGTCCCTCACCACACTCTCCTAGTCAGAGTCAGCCCTTCCTACTCCCTTCCCTTCTCATTGCCCACTCCCCAGCTGCTCTCCCATTTCTTGACAACATCCAAATGGGATGCAGTAGGAGAGGTGCCTGGTAGGACGTGCAGAGACACCAGCACAGGTCACCCTTTTCAGTCTCTGCTGGGATTCAGCCACAAGACTCGCCCACAGGCTAGAGGGCAGAAATCCATTCAATCCGCAGGCATCCACGGAGCTCTCCTGGGGGCCTCAGCGATTCATGGAGCAGCCCTTCCCATTGTGTGGCACCCACACACAAGGAAGGCTTTATTTGGCCAAAACTTCAGTTCCTAGAAAATAGCTTTTTCTATTTTATGAGGTCATGGTAATGCATAGCCATAACCCTTCCCTTCTGCCTCAGCACTAACCGATGAACCACAGGGGCCTCCATCTGCCTTGCAAGCCCAGGTGCTTAATAAATGCCATTGCTCATTTGGCATTATAAGGAGAATCACATTCTTCGTGAGACTGTGGCAGCTTACAAGCGGGGCACAGTCCGGTTGTGCAGTCATCCTCGGGGCCTGTCTGCCGGCCAGGTCCTGTCCTCAGTTCAGGAGTGAACAGTGCAGTGTTTCTCCTTCAGTAACGTGCCCCTGGCTCCTCTTTGCGCCCAATATGATTTATGGAGTCACAGGAGATTGGACACTGTCCAGGGGGCTGTCAGCACCCTGCTCAAGTGGAAAAATCCTTCAACTAGTGAGTGTGAGCATCAACCACAAAATGTGTGAAGCCCACTCAAGCCAAGCGTGCAGGAGGGGGCAGGAGACGAGCTGTCCTGGACTGAGTCCTGGCCAACGTCCTTTGATACACTCCGTCTTGCCTAATCCTCTTGTCTCCTGTGATGGAGGCAGGATGAAGAATTCAACAGAGAGGTTGACCTGCCCAAGGCCATCCACTAGTAGGTGGTAGAGCCAGGGCTGGAACCCATTAAGCAGCAACCATTCCATTGCTGCTAAAGCTAGGGGTCTCCTTTTCACCCTGACCACATGCAATGTCATTAAAGCAGTCTTATTCAGACAACCAGCAGGGGTGGAGGAAACATCCCTCAACAAGCCTAAAGCTGATGGGTCCAATGTTTTTGTATATTTCACAGCTTTAGGAGAACAATTATGCAATGCCCACTGTGTTCCAGGCTAGGTGCCTAGGTGGTTCCGTGTACACGTATCCTTGGTGCCCAGCATGTATTTGTTGACTAGTAGACATTCAATGAAACTTTGAGAAGTTCGATTGGATTGGGCTGGTTTGGATGGTTTTGCTATAACAGCTGTTGATGTAGGGAGGATTTCAGCCAAAGGGAGGACAACTCTCCATGTGAGGAAGTGAAGCAAAGACTATTGGGCATAGGATTTATGAAAGAATTGCCAACCCTTCCCCAGTCCTATAGAAAACAAAGGAATATTTGAGTTGTCTCATATGTTAGCATATTTGGGGCTATTTTGTAAGCTTTTTGTTTTGTTTTGTTTTTACAATTCAACATGAGCATTTCATGATTTCTTTTCTGGCTTTCAGACCATGACATTGGGTGACATTGCCTACAAGAGAATCAGCAAGAGAATTTAGACAAGTCAGCATTTCATATTCTTTTACTGTCCAAAGTTAATGTAATAAAGTGAACTTTGTTTTAAAAATATCTTTTCTTCTCAATGGCTTTTCATCGACAGTGCTATTGGCGTCAGTGAGCACAGATCACCTAGGTCCTTGTGAACCTTGATAACCCGAATGTTCCATTCTACAGGTCAGGTCTGAAAGGTAATTCTCACTGAAAGGTAATTCTGACTCTGAATACAGAACCCATGCTGCCCACTCAGGCCTTCCTGCCAGGAACACCAGGTGTGGCTGGATCTGCAGGGCGGCCCTGGAATTTCCTTTTCCAGTCACATGGGCGAGGGGCATTTTATC
>NW_012145856.1:679073-680703 GCF_000956105.1 Propithecus coquereli
GGAATAAACAGCTGTTGTGGTTATCAGCTATTTTTACCTTGGCCCCTCCCCACCCTTCCTGCCCTCTCCCTCCTCTGCGCCTGCGCTGTGGTCATCACACCAACAGAGGGCGCTGGTTCCCGGTGAGAACCGATTGGTTTGTAAATTGCCAGTTTTGGTGTCCATGTCCACACAAGTGTAGCCATATCTTTTTATTTTTTCTTTCTTTCTTTCTTTATTTTTAACTGACTGCTAGTAGGGTAAATAAAGTCATTGGTTGGGGTCGGCCTAAACAGTCCGCACTCACATCTTCAGAGCACTTTTTCTGCACATACTAGAGGCATGTTCACCATCCCATGATTTTCTAGTACTTATTACTAGAAAAAAACGGAGACATGGAATTAAATGCATCTTCTCCGCACAGCCGAGCCTCGTTCAGCCAAGGCAGGGCTGGGCAATGATGAGCCCTGAGGATACAGCGATCCCTCAGACATGCAGTGTGCACTAGCTCCAGACCCTGGTGCAGATCGGGGGGAGGTGATGCCTGGGCAAACGTCTTAAAGGAGGTCTGGAAGCATCCAAGGGTATCTGCTTGGCAGGGAAATGTGGAGGCAGAGAAGGGAAGAGTCTCTACCGTGAACATCCTTTTGCTCTGGTAAGGGGTTGAACTTGAACCCGAAGACAATGAGGAATCATTGAGTTTTTACTAAATGTTACTAAAGGCCTTGCAGAAAAATCATTCTGACCATAGAGTCAGGGACCAATGAGAAGGGACAATGGTGAATACAGAGTGATGATTAAGAGGCTGTGGCATTGGTCCAGGCAAGAGATTTGGGGGCCTAAACCAAGGCAATAGCTGTGATGATGGAACAAAGCAGAAAGGTTCAAGAGCATTTAGGAATTAGAATCAATGGACTCTGGTGACTAAATACAGGAAGCGCCACCAGCAGACGTATCAGTCAGGATGTATCAGCAGGAAACAAGGCACACTCAGAAGGTTATCCCCATGAAACTCAATGGAAGGGCTATTTATTTATAAAGGTGTGGGTAGAGTAAAGGAAGCCAGTAGAGCAGGTGAGGAGGCACCCACCTAGCAACCACAGGAAGCCACTCCCACCTGTAGGCCTGAAGGGACAATGCAGGGGACACTTACTGGAGCCATAGGACGGGCACCCAGTCGGAGCTGGCTCAGTCTTCCTGAGCAGAGAGCCAGGCAGAGAAGGCTGAAGAAGGGACGTGGGAGAAATGGAGAAAAACTAGCACCATGGGAACTCCTTTAGTTGCAAGGGAAAGAAATGCACCCAAAAGGCTTAGGCCAAAAATAAAAATGGAGCAAAGGGGCATGGTTCACTAGCTCATATACCTGGAAAGGGCAGGCGGACCCAAAGCTGAACAACAATGTTAATATTTGTCTTCTCCTTTCCAACTCCTCTTTCCTCCCTCAACGTTTCTTCCCAGGGCTCTCCATAACGCAGAGACTGTGACTGTCAGCACCTCCAGGGTCACCAACTGAGAGCTTGAATCCCTAGAGAAGAGCAGGGATTCCTTCTCCAATTCAGAAGGCCAGGGGTCCCCCAGGAAGGGTCGATGGCCTGGCTTGGGTCACTTGCAGTACCTGCTGGAGCCCACTAGTCCTGCCTAGCTCCCGACT
>NW_012145856.1:682584-684070 GCF_000956105.1 Propithecus coquereli
CACTGCTTGTCTCTATCTTTCACCTCTGCTTTCTAACTGGGAGAAGGGACACCCAGCAGACACATGGTTGGAATACTCTAAGTGGAATAATAGCTAACAGTCTCTAAGCACTTGTGCTGGGTCAGGCACTGTTCTAAGGGCTTTACGTTTCAGAAATTTAGTCCTCGCAGCAAACCTACGCAGTAGGCAGAAATGAGGAAAACTGAGGCATGGGTGAAATAACCAGTTCAAGATCACAAAGCTAATATTAGGAGAGCGGGGTTAAAGACATGCTTAAGTGGTTTTTCTCAGTGTCCATGAGCTTAAAAACTACACTAAAGTATTTCTCTAAAATTGCACAATCTGATACAGTCACCACTAGCCACGCTGGTGATTCCAGTATATGTTAATTGAAATTAAATAAAATTTCACATTCAGTTCTTCAGTCATACTCAAGTCTTCAATCGGCATGTGTTGCTAGTGGCAATTGCAGTGGACAGTACAGATATAACACATTTCCGTCATCACAGAAAGTTCTGTTAGACATTGCTCCTCTAAAAAAGATTATCAGAACGAAAGAAGCCACACCTATTTGCTTGGAAACGCAGAGTGTTTAATGGGCTTCGCTGACTGTTGTTACGTAAAAACTCCAAATACGCAGTTCGGCGTCTCTTTTGTCTGAGATAAGCAAATTCATTCATCTGTTCATTCATTCATTCACTTATTCAACACACATTTACTGAGCACCTACCATGTTCCAGACCTGTGCTAGGTTCTGGGGATAAAATGATGAACACAGGGACACAATAGCCCCAGCCCTCCAAGAGCTCACAATCTGATGGAGGATCTGATGTTTTTGGGTGGTGCTCTGAGGAGGAACAGATGTGGGGAGGGGAGAAAGGAAAAAGAAAGAGTTTCATTTTGGACATGAGCCTGCAAACATCTGAGAGTACATGAGGGGCTGGAGTTCAAGTGCAAGGTCAGGGAAGACAGACTTAGAAACCATCAGCCGAAAGGTGGTCATTAAACAAAGAGCCTGCCTGAGCTCATGCAGGGGGTGTGTGCAGAGTGAGGAGAGAATCCACCAAGGACAAAACCAACTCCAGGAAATGCCAACATACCAGGGGCAGGTAGAGAAACAGAGCCAGTGAAGGAGCCTGAGAAACCACCTCAGAGGATCATCACAAGGAAGTGGGGTCACCAAAATCAAGGGCCAGGAGTGTTGATTGAAGCAAAGAGGCCAAAAAATGTAAGGACTAGTAGGTACCCACTAGAGCTGATCTTGGTAAGAGGCATTTTAGTGGAGAAGCAGGAGTGGGAGCCAGTCTGCAGTGGAACCAAGAAGAAATGGAAGGTGAAACAAGGCAGATAATAACTATACAACTAAAAAAAGTATTCAGCTTTGAAGATTATGATCCAAGAGTCCCCACCATTTTTATTGATTGCACTTAAGAAGGCAGTGGGTGGAGAAATGTCAAGGATCTGGGATGAAGAAGTAATAATGGAC
>NW_012145856.1:684120-684815 GCF_000956105.1 Propithecus coquereli
AGGCTGGTCTCGAACTCCTGAGCTCAAACAATCCGCCCACCTCGGCCTCCCAGAGAGCTAGGATTACAGGCGTGAGCCACCGCGCCCAGCCTGACTTAACGGTTTTAGCTCTCAGTTTTCTCACCCATGAAATGGGTGAGATTCCTTTGTACCTCACAGTGGCTTAGGAACATTACAGTGTGTGACACACAGAAAGGCCCTCATTCTCTCGTACATCCATTCAAGAAATATTTGTCAAGGGCCAGGCATTGTTCAGGAGCTGAGGATACGGCAGTGAAGAAGATTGAGAAAGACTCTGCCTTTGACAAGCTCAGTACACCAGACATAAAGCTAGCTACCCCCGCTTGTCTGCCCCTCACTTGGTCCTGCTGTCAGCTTTGAGAGACTAATATATTATACACATTTTAGGGATTTGGAAACTGGGGACCTGAGAAGTAAAAGGACATCCATATCTGAGGTCACACAAGTCCTAAATGTCATCATTCTACAATACATTTTATGACAGCAAAGTCTATCTGCTACACTGTCTGAGGACAGTCTTGTCGCTCTCAAATAAACCAGCACTTCAAAGAATGAAGGCTACCAGCAGTGCCATTTGCCAGGTGCTGTTCTAAGTGTTTTTCACATATTAACTCATCACAATCTCACCACAACCATATCGTTTCCCCGCATTTTACAGATGAGGAGCCTGAGGC
>NW_012145856.1:684865-688093 GCF_000956105.1 Propithecus coquereli
TTCAGTTCTTCAGTCATACTCAAGTCTTCAATCGGCATGTGTTGCTAGTGGCAATTGCAGTGGACAGTACAGATATAACACATTTCCGTCATCACAGAAAGTTCTGTTAGACATTGCTCCTCTAAAAAAGATTATCAGAACGAAAGAAGCCACACCTATTTGCTTGGAAACGCAGAGTGTTTAATGGGCTTCGCTGACTGTTGTTACGTAAAAACTCCAAATACGCAGTTCGGCGTCCCTTTTGTCTGAGATAAGCAAATTCATTCATCTGTTCATTCATTCATTCACTTATTCAACACACATTTACTGAGCACCTACCATGTTCCAGACCTGTGCTACGTTCTGGGGATAAAATGATGAACACAGGGACACAACAGCCCCCGCCCTCCAAGAGCTCACAATCTGATGGAGGATGTGATGTTTTTGGGTGGTGCTCTGAGGAGGAACAGATGTGGGGAGGGGAGAAAGGAAAGAGAAAGAGTTTCATTTTGGACCTGAGCCTGCAAACATCTGAGAGTACATGAGGGGCTGGAGTTCAAGTGCAAGGTCAGGGAAGACAGACTTAGAAATCATCAGCCTCAAGGTGGTCATTAAACAAAGAGCCTGCTTGAGCTCATGCAGGGGGTGTGTGCAGAGTGAGGAGAGAATCCACCAAGGACAAAACCAACTCCAGGAAATGCCAACATACCAGGGGCAGGTAGAGAAACAGGGCCAGTGAAGGAGCCTGAGAAACCACCTCAGAGGATCATCACAAGGAAGTGGGGTCACCAAAATCAAGGGCCAGGAGTGTTGATTGAAGCAAAGAGGCCAAAAAATGTAAGGACTAGTAGGTACCCACTAGAGCTGATCTTGGTAAGAGGCATTTTAGTGGAGAAGCAGGAGTGGGAGCCAGTCTGCAGTGGAACCAAGAAGAAATGGAAGGTGAAACAAGGCCGATAATAACTATACAACTAAAAAAAGTATTCAGCTTTGAAGATTATGATCCAAGAGTCCCCACCATTTTTATTGATTGCACTTAAGAAGGCAGTGGGTGGAGAAATGTCAAGGATCTGGGATGAAGAAGTAATAATGGACGAAGCGAAGTCTGGGGGCCACGGGAGGGGCAGGGGCCCAGAGCCCAGGTGGAGAGTCAGCTGTGGAGGGGGAGAGGGACTCGCAGCCCACTGGTCTGAGAGGGAAGGAGGGAAAGAGGAGCATAGACACAGAGCACAGTTTGCTGAAGATCAATTTTGGAAGATGAGATGGGAAAAAGACCATGCATATGGGGCAATGACTAGTGCCTTGGCAGACGACAATGACAAAGAAGGAAAGAAGGTTTTCGTGGGAGGTTTTTTATGAGGGTGGAAGAGTGATAATTTGAATGTGCCAGCTAGTTCCCTGAGAGAATGTCAGTGCTGTCCCTAAGCCCGTGGTATGAGAGCTTGAAAGAACTGTCAGTTTTCCTGTAAAAACCTTCTAGAAAGGAGAGTGTCCCCAAAGAAGACCCACTGTCAGGTACATGTATTCTGTGAGAAGGTGGCCCATTTGCAGAGTTTTCAGCCACTGGACAGGGTTCCGAGGGAGACAGTGGGTCATCCTGGGGACGAAAGGGTGAAGATGAAGGGGCTACGGTCTCAGGCAGAGGTAACAAATATGGGACCTGCCGGGATCTCTTGACTTCAAGACACTAGGCAGAGCTCTAGGGTCAGCGGTAACCCCAGGTCATGTAGAAGTCTTGGTGACATCCCCAACTGAACCACTTTGTTCCTGGATCTCCTAAAACATTGGTGAGAAATGTGCAGTCTCAGAAGATAACAGGGCACCAGGCCAATGTTGGGATTGGTTGATTCCCAAGACGTCACTTCTCAGATGGAAATCATGAAGCCTGCAGGAGACGAGGATAAGTCATTTTCGGAGAGATCCCAACCCAGGCCTGGAGGAGTCCAGATTAGAGTGCTCCCTCTGAAGAGGAGAAGCCCCCAGGGCATGAACAAAGAAAGAAATTGTGCAAGCAGAAGGAACAATGATTTAGTACTGAGATGGAGCTTCACAGGGGACAATGATGAAGTCTGAGCTGGTAAAGACCACCCAGGCACGTGTAACCAAATAAAGTCCCCAAGGGCCAATTTGGCTAGACCCATGATCACCGGGTATGTGCTTTTCCAAGTTTCTCTCTCAGCTTCACCCTGAGAGTGAAGCTTTTCCATCCTACTAGGCAAATGGACAGAAAAATCTCAGATGCTGTCCAAGTAGCCCCCAACTCCCAGGGAGCCACAGGGCTTGGTCATGAAAGTGGAGAAGGGAACATTCCCTCTCTGTGTGTTCCAGAAATATTTCTAGAACTATACTTGAAAACCAGATGTTAATGGAAGCCTCAGGTGGTCTGGGCAAGGCCCTCACCTCTCTCTGCATATGCACATTCTGAAGAGGTTTCCGTTCTCCGAGTAGAACCTAAACGGCCCAGACACAGCCCCGTCTTCACCACACCACACCAACCTGAGGGAACTGGACACCTCCCATCCTAGTCAGCCAGATCTGAATATTCCAGACCCCAGGTGAGACCAGCAGCCCCAGAGACACCTGCACAGATGGGGGAGCCGCCACCTGAGACTCCAGGCATCTGCTACCCTCAGCTCAGACGTCACCCCCTCCGTGATATCCATGTGCACACACACACACCCCAGACACACGCCGCCCTCTGCACTCCCCTCCATATAGTTCACCACTGCATTTAATTACACTGTGCTTTAAATGTTTGCTTAGTTTGCTTCCCCACCCAACTACATTTAAAGCTCCTTTATTGCGTGCTAGGGCCGAGCATCCAATAAATATTTGCAGGAGTTGGGCTGGCCTGGGACAGAGTTAACTTGAAGTGAATTCAGTTGAATTGAACCAAAATGACCCTGGGGAACACAGGGAAGAACATTCCCACAGCAACAAGGTTGAACATTACCTCAATTTCCTCATCAAGGGTCCCCCCCTAAATATACCACGTCCAGAACCTCTCCCCAGTTTCCCGCCACATTGCCCCTCTCCCGCCAGGCAGGTCCTCATTGCTTCTTATGGAACAGAGCCGGAGCTGGCTCATTGCTGGGCTCGGCCATGACCTGCATGGGCTGGTTGTTCAGGGCAGCCTCGCGCATCTTGTGGTACATGAACTCGTTCTGGCGGAACATGCGCAGCTCCATCTCTGTCTGCACCCGCATGGCCTGTGGGACACAGGTACAACAAACATGTTGGTCTCTGACC
>NW_012145856.1:691643-693211 GCF_000956105.1 Propithecus coquereli
TTATGTGTAAATGCTTCATCATTTTATACAGAGGACTTGAGCATCCATGGATTTCGGTATCCTTGGATGGTTCCTAGAAGCAATACTCATTGATACCGAGGGATGACTGTGTATATATACCCACACAGACATACATGCACGTATATGAAAATACATATGTGTATATGCATATGTATATTAATATATATAATCACAACAATGCAACGAGATAGGTACTATTAATACTAATGTTCTCATTTTACCAGATGAATCACAGGTAGGTTAAGTACTTTGTCAAAATCCCACAGGTAGTGAGCAACAGGCCAAGGATTCTAACCAAGCACTTGAACTCCATCCTAACCACCATTCCCACAATTCTCTACCCTGGCTGTGCTTTGGAATCATTTGGGAAGCTTTTTAAAACACTGATGTCCAGGCATTACCCCAGACGAATTGAAACTGAGTATCTGGGAGCGAGACATTGGAGGTGTAGGTAGTATAAGCCCCTGGGTTGACCTTATGCTCAGTAAGGCTTGACATGGCCCATTTCTAGGGGCCGAGGAATGAACACAGAGACAAAGAGACACAGACACACAGAAAGACAGTACAGGACTGCAGCGAACTTTCCTGCTGTAGTTTCTTTATTTATAACACAGCCTGTTTGTCCCACCACAATTTCTTTGTTCCCACACTGTCCCGACTCAACATGTCCCATTTCTTGTTGTTTCGTCTCCGGAGAGCCAAGGTTTTCATCCTAAACTCTCTAACCCTTACTGTTTTCAGATAAGGGTGCCCTGGACTCGCGTTCAAGCCCACAGGCATATTCTGGGAAAAATAACAAGAAACCGTTCCCAGACAAAATGTCCTCTACAAAGACTGGATAATCATGTTCTACTAGAAGTGTTCAAGATGGGTGAGTGGAGAAGGAGGCTCCCAGGAAGTTGGGAGACCCACCGGGAGGGTCCTGCCTTGGCCCCGGTGAGTAATAAGATGGGCCCGACTCCAATCAGCTTGGAGTGAGGCTTTCCTGACTGACTGACTTGTGTGTAGACATAGACTTAGGCTGCACCCAAAAAGTCGAATGGTGTCTAGATTTGAGTTGTTCATTGTTCTCCTCTTCTGCCCTTGCTGCTCTCATGGGAGAAATGCCATACAATTCTTTCCATTTAAAATGAGTGAAAACTAATTTCGCTCTGAGGATTTCCCAGAGCCCATGAAGCAACTAGATGGGGAGGTAGCAAAATGATGGCTGGCATTCAATTCATCCTGAAGACAATCCTCTAAAACCCTCAGGGACAGTGTCCGACCCTACACCTGGCCCTGCCAAGTTTGAATGGAAAAAACGAAGAAATGAAGAGGAGGAAAGAAGCCAAGGAATGGAGCCAGTGGAGCCCTCCTGCTTGCTCCAGCTGCTAGCTCGTGCCCCTGACATAGATTTTCCATATTAAACATTAACAGTGTGTTCACATGACTGTCTCCTCACTTGTCAGAACTCCTAGAAGGCAAGGAGTGTGTCTTGTGTTGGTCACCCCAGTAAGGTCTCAAAAATGTACAATAAATGAGTTAGTAAGACAGGAGGAAGAAGAGGA
>NW_012145856.1:696041-698563 GCF_000956105.1 Propithecus coquereli
CCCCCTCTGCAGATGGAGATCCTCTTCCCTCAGTCTCCCAGCTGTTCTGAACCAGGAGGTGTCCATCTTACAGTGGGAGAGGCCTCTGGACAGGACAGCCTGCTTCAGGGTCAGGACCTCCTAAGGAAAGGGGTATTGTATGTGCCCACCTTCTGCCCACCTTACCTGCTTTGGCTTCTGCATAGCTCTTGACTATCCCCACAATTTTGACGACCCTTGTTTCCAAACTCTCTGTATCTGGGATTCCCTGGAATTCTTCTGTGTGTCCCATAGCCTGACCCCAAAAATAAATGCACCCATCAGTGCTCTGATTTCGGCTTGCAGACCTAAATCCTGTCTTAACCTTTCTTGAATTTTCATTTGGCTGTGATTTCTGGCTTCTGGCTGCTTTCCTGCTGCTACTCAGCTGCTGTCTTCCAGACCCAGAGTGTTGTTTAGCCTTCTGTTAACTCGAACCGTGTCTTTGTTCCAGACAAGTCATTTCAGTGTGTGCCTGTTTTCCTAAGCCCATTTGAATCAAGTGCAGTAGTAAACTCTTCCCCGGCTGTGCAGAGTTCTGTGACTGGCGGTCCAGAGGTATACCATCATCTGTCAGACCCACACTTTTAGTTTCATCCGTAGCTCGTTGCCCAAGTAATGACGCACAAAATCAAGTCTAGTTTGCGACCACTAGCCTCTAATCTACTGTAAGTTCCGTAACCTTTAAAACTCAAGATTCTTAATGAATCTTCTGGAGTAATCAGTAGCTTGCAGGGTCGATTTGGAGAATACCAAGCATTCAGGTGTTCATAAAAAGTCTCGTTCAATTTGGTGACGTCAGGAAGAGTATCACTTTAAGGTCTGGAAGTGAATCAATTTTTTTAAAGGAGGCAACTTCCAAGATTCCCAAAACAGCCTTGGAGAAAGGTTGTTAATTAAAAAGTGCAACATGTGATAAATCTATTCTGAGGAAGGAAATGGGGCTGTTCCACTTGGCTCTGCTTTTCTGAGTAAAGGTGGGAACCTTCCTATTTGCATGGGACACTAGGGCTCTCCTGGCTACCCAGGACCTGTGGTCTCTGGAACTACAGGAGCTGCCAGAAGCTCGCGCCCGGAGGAGGCCGGAGGACAAAGGCTGGAGGCTGCGAACAAGGAGGTTGACACCGAAGCACAGGCAGAGAAGGGAGACAAGCTGGTGGTTCTGGGTGCTTGCTGAGAGCTTCCTTGGAGGCCGGAAGCGGGGCGATATGCCTCCATTGCGCCACATCTCTCTGCGCTTCACCACAATTAGGCACATCCCAAGGCCTCTGGAAGTGCTGCTGGGCCATCTCCCCAAGGCCGGTGCCAGTCAGGGGCTCCCCGGGTATAACCTCAAATCCCCCGTCCTGCCCTTCTAGGCAGCGATGGGGTAAGTCAGCAGGTTCCAGTTTCCCTCTTCCCCCTCCCTCATCTCTGCCTAATAAATCTCAGTTTCCACACACTGCCCTTTAGATGTGCTGCTTTAACACTTTAAATCTGGACTTCGGGGGCCCGTAACCATCAGGAAGGAATTCCCAGAATACAAAATCACTCTGGGGGCTGATGACAACTCTAAAAATGAAGTTTGTGTGATGAAAAGGATGGGAAAAAATCACAAGGTTACGTAAAGAAGGTGAGGGTTTGAGTTCAAAGGAAGTCTTTGGTATTTTTCTGTGTGTTTATATACACACGCACATGTACACCCATATATGTGGGCACACACGTGTATACATGTCTATGCAGATATATACACAAGCATGTACATACGTGCGTATATATGCATGTGCACACGTTTTAGGCATACATATGCGCATATATATACACACAAATATACAACATACAAACATGTGCACACCTATGTATAACACACACATGCACACATGTGTGTGTGTGCATACACACACTTATTTTGGGGAAGAGTGATGAGTCACTTTAAAGGTTGCAGGGCCAAGGTCTTCGTACTCGAATGGCATTCATTACTGTTTGCTCACTGAGGACAAACCTCTGCCGTGTCCATCCTGTTCTTTCTTGTTGATCATTGCTCTCAGGAGTTAATGTTTGAACCTGGTCATAAAGGAATTGACAACTGCTGACCTCTGGTCCATATTCGAAGGGAAAGGAGCCCCCTATAAAACAGCCCACAGTGGCAAGTCTAACCTACAGAGCTGTGGGTCAGCTATAGAGAGGGAGCCTTATCGCCACCATGAATTTCTCCGGCAAGTACCAACAGCAGAGCCAGGAAAACTTTGAACCCTTCATGAAGGCAATGGGTGAGTGCAAGGCTGGACAACAAGGATCTGGGTCCGGCCCCACCGTTGGTGGGTATTCAGGGTTTGGATGTTGAAAGGGGAGGAGAGGTTCAGGCTACACACAGACTAAGGGGCATTTTGTCGACTCTGTGGTTACCCGCAGCACATGGTATTACTCACTGGGCAAGGCCACCCCGCAGGCAAGTGGAAAGAGCATTGAACTTAGGTGTGATCTGCATTGGTGCCCATGTTGCTGGTACTTCACTGTGTGGTCCT
>NW_012145856.1:702118-703783 GCF_000956105.1 Propithecus coquereli
CAACCTTTTCTAATGCACCAAAGGCACCCCTGTGCCGGTGGTGGCCCCTCCTGGTGTTTCCCTACTTCTCCTGGTTCCCCACACTGGCTGTCCCTCACCACACTCTCCTAGTCAGAGTCAGCCCCTCCTACTCCCCCCTACCTTCCCTTCTCATTGCCCACTCCCCAGCTGCTCTCCCATTTCTTGACAACATCCAAATGGGATGCAGTAGGAGAGGTGCCTGGTAGGACGTGCAGAGACACCAGCACAGGTCACCCTCTTCAGTCTCTGCTGGGATTCAGCCACAAGACTCGCCCACAGGCTAGAGGGCAGAAATCCATTCAATCCGCAGGCATCCATGGAGCTCTCCTGGGGGCCTCGGCGATTCATGGAGCAGCCCTTCCCATTGTGTGGCACCCACACACAAGGAAGGCTTTATTTGGCCAAAACTTCAGTTCCTAGAAAACAGCTTTTTCTATTTTATGAGGTCATGGTAATTCATAGCCATAACCCTTCCCTTCTGCCTCAGCACTAACCGATGAACCACAGGGGCCTCCATCTGCCTTGCAAGCCCAAGCACTTAATAAATGCCTTTGCCCATTTGGCATTATAAGGAGAATCACATTCTTCGTGAGACTGTGGCAGCTTACAAGCCGGGCACAGTCCGGTTGTGCAGTCATCCTCAGGGCCTGGCTGCCAGCCAGGTCCTGTCCTCAGTTCAGGAGTGAACAGTGCAATGTTTCTCCTTCGGTAACGTGCCCCTGGCTCCTCTTTGCGCCCAATATGTGCTTTAGGGAGTCACAGGAGATTGGACACATCCAGGGGGCTGTCAGCACCCTGCTCAAGTGGAAAAATCCTTCAACTAGTGAGTGTGAACGTCAACCACAAAATGTGTGAAGACAACCCCAGCCAGGCATGCAGGAGGGGGCAGGAGACGAGAGGTCCTGGACTGAGTCCTGGCCAACGTCCTTTGATACACTCCGTCTTGCCTAATCCTCTTGTCTCCTTGGAGGGAGGCAGGATGAAGGTTTCAACAGAGAGGTTGACCTGCCCAAGGCCATCCACTAGTAGGTGGTAGAGCCAGGGCTGGAACCCATTAAGCAGCAGCCATTCCATTGCTGCTAAAGCTACGGGTCTCCTTTTCACCCTGACCACATGCAATGTCATTAAAGCAGTCTTATTCAGACAACCAGCAGGGGTGGAGGAAACATCCCTCAACAAGCCTAAAGCTGATAGGTCCAATGTTTTTGAATGTTTCACAGCTTTAGGAGAACAATTATGCAGTGTCCAGTGTGTTCCAGGCTAGGTGCCTAGGTGGTTCCATGTACACGTATCCTTGGTGCCGAACATGTATTTGTTGACTAGTAGACATTCAATGAAACTTTGAGAAGTTGGATTGGATTGGGCTGGTTTGGATGGTTTTGCTATAACAGCTGTTGATGTAGGGAGGATTTCAGCCAAAGGGAGGACAACTCTCCATGTGAGGAAGTGAAGCAAAGACAATTTGGCATAGGATTTAAGAAAGAATTGCCAAGCCTTCCCCAGTCCTATACAAAACAAGGGAATCTTTGAGTTGTCTCATATGTTAGCATATTTGGGGCTATTTTGTAAGCTTTTTGTTTTGTTTTGTTTTTACAATTCAACATGAGCATTTCATGATTTCTTTTCTGGCTTTCAGACCATGAC
>NW_012145856.1:707788-709679 GCF_000956105.1 Propithecus coquereli
GGAAAAAAAGAGGTTTCCTTTGGACCACCAAGCCGATAAATGGCGGAACTCAGTTTCGTTGACACTGCAGCCACGGGAGGAGAAAGTAGCACAAAGTCTTCTCAGCAAAGCCTCCAGGGATCTGACAAAATTCCCGAAGTCTCCTCCCAATGAAGCTCTTCCCCTGGGAACAACTCTGGGTTTTGGAGGGGATTGTACGTTTTTGCCTGGAAAGGAGAATTAATTAATAGTTGCTGAATTTAGAGTTTGGACGGAGTCAGAAGCCTGCTTAAATAAACGGAATAAACAGCTGTTGTGGTTATCAGCTATTTTTACCTTGGCCCCTCCCCACCCTTCCTGCCCTCTCTCTCCCCTGGGCCTGCGCTGTGGGCATCACACCAACAGAGGGCGCTGGTTCCCGGTGAGAGCCAATTGGTTTGTAAATTGCCAGTTTTGGTGTCCATGTCCACACAAGTGTAGCCATATCTTTTTATTTTTTCTTTCTTTCTTTTGTTTTTTTTAACTGACTGCTAGTAGGGTAAATAAAGTCATTGGTTGGGGTCGGCCTAACAGTCCGCACTCACATCTTCAGAGCACTTTTTCTGCACATACTAGAGGCATGTTCACCATCCCATGATTTCTAGTACTTATTACTAGAAAAAAACGGAGACATGGAATTAAATGCATCTTCTCCGCACAGCCGAGCCTCGTTCAGCCAAGGCAGGGCTGCGCAATGCTGAGCCCTGAGGATACAGCGATCCCTCGGACATGCAGTGTGCACTAGCTCCAGACCCTGGTGCAGATAGGGGGGAGGTGATGCCTGGGCAAACGTCTTAGAGGAGGTCTGGAAGCATCCAAGGGTATCTGCTTGGCAGGGAAATGTGGAGGCAGAGAAGGGAAGAGTCTCTACCGTGAATATCCTTTTGCTCTGGTAAGGGGTTGAACTTGATCCCGAAGACAATGAGGAATCATTGAGTTTTTACTAAATGTTACTGAAGGCCTTGTAGAAAAATCATTCTGACCATAGTGTCAGGGACCAATGAGAAGGGACAATGCTGAATACACAGAGATGATTAAGAGGCTGTGGCAGTGGTCCAGGGAACAGATTTGGGGGCCTAAACCAAGGCAATACCTGTGAGGATAGAACAAAGCAGAAAGGTTTAAAAGCATTTAGGAATTAGAATCAATGGGCTCTAGTGACTCTAGTGACTAAATACAGGTAGTGCCACCAGCAGACGTATCAGTCAGGATGTATCAGCAGGAAACAAGGCACACTCAGAAGATTATCCCCATGAAACTCAATGGAGGGGCTATTTATTTACAAAGGTGTGGGTAGAGTAAAGGAAGCCAGTACAGTAGGTGAGGAGGCACCCGCCTAGCAACCACAGGAAGCCACTCCCACCTGTAGGCCTGAAGGGACAATGCAGGGGACACTTACTGGAGCCATAGGACGGGCACCCAGTCGGAGCTGGCTCAGCCTTCCTGAGCAGAGAGCCAGGCGGAGAAGGCTGAAGAAGGGACGTGGGAGAAATGGAGAAAAACTAGCACCATGGGAACTCCTTTAGTTGCAAGGGAAAGAAACCCACCCAAAAGGCTTAGGCCAAAAATAAAAATGGAGCAAAGGGGCATGGTTCACTAGCTCATATAACTGGAAAGGGTAGGTGGACCCAAAGCTGAACAACAACGTTAATATTTGTCTTCTCCTTTCCAACTCCTCTTTCCTCCCTCAACGTTTCTTCCCAGGGCTCTCCATATGGCAGAGACTGTGACTGTCAGCACCTCCAGGGTCACCAACTGAGAGCTTGAATCCCTAGAGAAGAGCAGGGATTCCTTCTCCAATTCAGAAGGCCAGGGGTCCCCCAGGAAGGGTCGATGGCCTGGCTTGGGTCACTTGCAGTACCTGCTGGAGCCC
>NW_012145856.1:720594-722331 GCF_000956105.1 Propithecus coquereli
GGCCATGACCTGCATGGGCTGGTTGTTCAGGGCAGCCTCGCGCATCTTGTGGTACATGAACTCGTTCTGGCGGAACATGCGCAGCTCCATCTCTGTCTGCACCCGCATGGCCTGTGGGACACAAGTACAACAAACATGTTGGTCTCTGACCCACCTTGGGGTAAATGACACCCAGTCACCGAGATTCAAATCTATCCCTTCAGAAGACACACACGCAGCACGCGTGCACAGGCACACACACGCTGGGGGCCTAATATCCTGGCAGTGGGCGCGGTTTGCTGGAGAGAGAGAGTTGGACCCTTGGAGAGCAGCTGCAGGGATAGTTCTCTCCAGAGAATGTTTGTTCTAAGGAACTGTCCACTGGGGACCTGGATTTGAACCCTGGCTCCTGCACTTACTGGTTGTGGGACCTCAGGGAAGTGACTTAACCGTTTTAGCTCTCAGTTTTCTTTGTACCTCACAGTGGCTTAGGAAGATTACAGTGTGTGACACACAGAAAGGCCCTCACTCCCTCATACATCCATTCAAGAAATATTTGTCAAGGGCCAGGCATTGTTCAGGGGCTGAGGATACGGCAGTGAAGAAGATCGAGAAAGACTCTGCCTTTGACAAGCTCAGTACACCAGACATAAAGCTAGCTACCCCCACTCGTCTGCCCCTCACTTGGTCATGCTGTCAGCTTTGAGACTGATATATTATACACATTTCAGGGATTTGGAAACTGGGGACCTGAGAACTAAAAGGACATCCATATCTGAGGTCACACAAGTCCTAAATGTCATCATTCTGTAATACATTTTATGACAGCAAAGTCTATCTGCTACACTGTCTGAGGACAGTCTTGTCGCTCTCAAATAAACCAGCGCTTCAAAGCACGAAGGCTACCAGCAGTGCCATTTGCTAGGTGCTGTTCTAAGTGTTTTTCACATATTAACTCATCACAATCTCACCACAACCATATCGTTTCCCCGCATTTTACAGATGAGGAGCCTGAGGCCCATACATTCAATATATGTGCAAAGTCACACAGCTAGGAAGCAGTGACACTGGAACTCAGTCTTGGTGGTCTAATTCCAGAGCCTGCGATCCCAAGCTCCACTCTGTGTAGACCAGAATACTCCCTAACTAGGTGGCTGCACACAGACACATACACATCATTGTTTAGGTTTTCTCAGTCCAGGCTTGGGGCATCATGATACAACAGATTCAGGGTTCAAGTCTCAGCTTTGCCATTAACTCATGATATGACTATGGACATATGAGTCCCCTTCCCTGAGCCTCAGTGTCCTCATACGTGAAAAAAAGGAGAGTGGACTAAAGCGTTTCTGACTTCCCTGCTGGTCTAGCTGCAATCTATAGACTTCCCTGAAGTAGAGTCCACCTGAACTCAGACTCTCATCCTCAGAGAGCTCAGATCTGGCAGGGAGCACCCAGCCCCGAGATGCTACTTGCCTCTAAGTCTTTGGTGATGGGGTGGGACGGTCCGTGTGTCACCAGGAGAATGGCATAGGCTTTGCAGATCATCCCACGCCCCGCCTCAATGTTACCAGCATGCCAGTTGGTCAGCCCTGCCCGCATCACGACCATGCCCAGTTGGGCATTGTTGGGGTGGTAGAGCTTCCTGTAGGGCATAGCAAACAATCACACAGAGCATCATCGCAGCCAGACTTACATCTATCTGCAAATAATCTGACAACTTATAAAGTGCCCTTGTTCATTAAGTCCATCTGCTCCTCC
>NW_012145856.1:723751-727079 GCF_000956105.1 Propithecus coquereli
AACAAAACATAACAAGATAAAAATAAAAATAATACAAATAGAAAAAACAATAGAGTATAGACAGTATTTACATTGCATTAGCTATTATAAGTAATACAAAGATGATTTAAAGTATACAGGAGAATGTGTGTAAGTTATGTGCAAATACTTCACCGTTTTATACAGAGGACTTGAGTATCCACGGATTTTGGTATCCTTGGGAGGTTCCTAGAACCAATCCTAATTGATACCGATGGATGACTGTGTATATATACACACACACATACATGCACGT
This sequence comes from Propithecus coquereli, assembly GCF_000956105.1. NCBI lineage: Eukaryota > Metazoa > Chordata > Mammalia > Primates > Indriidae > Propithecus > Propithecus coquereli. Next base: position 724,026 of record NW_012145856.1, read on the forward strand.
ATATGCAAATATATATGTGTGTATGCATATGTATATTAATATATATAATCACAACAATGCAATGAGATAGGTACTATTAATACTAATATTCTCATTTTACCAGATGAATCACAGGTAGGATAAGTACTCTGCCAAAATCCCACAGGTAGTGAGCAACAGGCCAAGGATTCTAACCAAGCACTTGAACTCCATCCTAACCACCATTCCCATGATTCTCTACTCTGGCTGTGCTTTGGAATCATTTGGAAAGCTTTTTAAAACACTGATGTCCAGGCATTACCCCAGACGAATTGAAACCGAGTATCTGGGAGCGAGACATTGGAGGTATAGGTAGTATAAGCCCTTGGGTTGGCCTTATGCTCAGTAAGGCTGGATAATCATGTCCTACTAGAAGGGTCCAAGATGGGTGAGTGGAGAAGGAGGCTCCCAGGAAGTTGGGAGACCCACCGGGAGGGTGCTGCCTTGGCCCTGCTGAGGAATAAAATGGGCCCAACTCCAATCAGCTTGGAGTGAGGCTTTCCTGGCTGACTTGTGCGCAGACATAGACTTAGGCTGCACCCAAAAAGTCGAATGGTGTCTAGATTTGAGTTGTTCATTGTTCTCCTCTTCTGCCCTTGCTGCTCTCATGGGAGAAATGCCATACAATTCTTTCCATTTAAAATGAGTGAAAACTAATTTCGCTCTGAGGATTTCCCAGAGCCCATAAGCAACTAGGTGGGGAGGTAGCAAAATGATGGCTGGCATTCAATTCATCCTGAAGACAATCCTCTAAAACCCTTGGGGACAGTGTCTGACCCTACACCTGGCCCTGCCAAGTTTGAATGGAAAAAACGAAGAAATGAAGAGGAGGAAAGAAGCCAGAGGAATGGAGCCAGTGGAGCCCTCCTGCTTGCTCCAGCTGCTAGCTCGTGCCCCTGACATAGATTTTCCATATTAAACATTAACAGTATGTTCACATGACTGTCTCCTCACCTGTCAGAACTCCTAGAAGGAAAGGAGCATGTCCTGTGTTGGTCACCCCAGTAAGGGTACAAAAATGTACAATAAATGAGTTAGTAAGACAGGAGGAAGAAGAGGAGGGAAAAGCAAATAGAAATGAACAGAAATTAATCTCCCACTTTGCCATGTCCTAGTGGCATCCACACCTGTCTGCACCCCCTAGTTGCTCAATGGGCTTGGGGAAAAAATACTAATTCGTGGTCCTGTATTCTGTTGTAGATTGGATGAATCACATCTTAGGGGGTGAGAACAGGAATCAGTATTTCCAACAAGCTGCCCAGGTTAATTCAATGCAAATGCTTTGCAGGTCAATGTTTGGCAGTGGGTTTTGACTTTGGCTGCACATTGAAATCACTTGAGAGCTTTAAAAATCTTGATGTCTGATTCCCACCCCCAGACATTTTGGTGAAACTATTTTGAGTCGAGGTCTGGGCATCAGGGTTTTTAAAAGGCGAATCTAGTGTAGACACAGTTGAGAACCCCTGGTGCTTCAAGAGCCAAGTTCAAATGCTCGGTGAGTTGGTAGAGATTGAAAACTGTGGCCAGCACATGCATTCAGTTATGGGAAAGCAGGCAACCCACTGCCATCTCCTGGCCTCCATCTCTGATGTCAGGCTCAGCTATCGCCAATCCCCCAGGGACATGTGCCCAGCTGCCTTTGTTCCCCTCAGACCCAGTTTCAGTGGGTCACACAGTCGCTGAGAGCACACTCCTAAGAGGTGCTGAAGGTTTAAGGGCAAGAACAGTCATGGCCTCAACCAAAGGACATCTTCCAGAAAAACAACCTGCTTGGCAGCCTCCCTCACCCTATTTCCCTCCCTTACTAGAGAACCTTTCCACCCTCGTCTCCTCTCATCCTCTATAAAAAGTGAATTCTTACCTCATGATACAAACCCTCAGAGCGAGCCTTGTCTATCTTTTCCAGTGTATCCTTGGAGAATTGTATCATCTCCTTCACCGCTTCCTGAGAGGGCTGGGAAAGGGAGAGACATTGAGCCAAGACCCCTTCATGAAGCTGCCCACTCTACCTTTAAATAGCTGCCATCTTTGACATTCCATGTCCTGCAAGACTAATGCCTTCCTCATTCTGAAGGCCTCACTTCTGAAAATGCTACCCAAGGTCCCTGTAGCCTCTCCAGCTCCCTCATCCCGCTTCTGACTCATGTTGTGTATTCTACGAACCAAGGCCCAGAGCCTTCCTGCCAGCCAGTTGTCCCCAGCCTGTGCTCATTCCTGAGTCTTTGGACCCCAGAGCAGAACCTTACGTTGATCCCTGTAGTATTTTCTCTGGTTTTGGATTCCATCACCCAAAAATATTTGCCATTCTTCCTCTTTGCTTCAAGTCAACCCCATATTCCACAGCTGTGCCCTTGCACTTTTATCTTCAATCGAGTCATTGATTTAAGTATTAATACTAGCCAGCACAGGGCTGAAGACAGAGCCCGAGAACTTCACCCAAAAATCATGCTCCAGCTTGCCACTGGAGTTCATTAAGGAGGGCCCTTGTGATTATGGTTATTCAAATCCTTCTAAATGTCTTAGCATCTAGCTCATGTTTCCTTGTCTCATCCAAAAGGAGATCAGGAGTAAATTTGTCAGCTGCCTCTGTGAAATCTAGACTCATTAAACTTACTGCACTTGCCTAAGTAGCCCAGCCATTTCGTCAAAAAAACAAACAAAAAAACCCCAAGGTTTTGATATTTGAGGCAAGGAAGTATTATAATTAAGAAGCCAGTTCCCATGAAGACATCATAATTTTGAATAAAAAATGTCACATTTCTCAAAGTCCAAAGGAGAAATTTCCTTGCTATTCTTATTCCTATCAGAAGCTCTGTCCTGAAACTTTTTTTGCTTAAGCAAATGTTGTATAAATTTTTTCCAAAATGAAAACAACTTTATTATTTATTCTGATTGTAAAATTAACATATTCAAGTTGTGAAAAATTGAAACAATATAAAGAAGTATGAAGAACAAATGTAAATCCCCAGAACCCACCCAAATATCAAAGTTAGCATCTGGAAGAATATTTTCCTATGCATATATACAAGAATAATA
>NW_012145856.1:727874-753000 GCF_000956105.1 Propithecus coquereli
GGGAGAGGCCTCTGGACAGGACAGCCTGCTTCAGGGTCAGGACCTCCTAAGGAAAGGGGTATTGTATGTGCCCACCTTCTGCCCACCTTACCTGCTTTGGCTTCTGCATAGCTCTTGACTATCCCTACAATTTTGACGACCCTTGTTTCCAAACCCTCTGTATCTGGGATTCCCTGGAATTCTTCTGTGTGTCCCATGGCCTGACCCCAACAATCAATACACCCGTCAGTTCTCTGACTTTGGCTTGCAGATCTAAATCCTGCCTTAACCTTTCTTGAACTTTGATTTGGCTGTGATTTCTGGCTTCTGGCTGCCTTCCTGCTGCTACTCAGCTGCTGCCTTCCAGACCCAGAGTGTTGTTTAGCCTTCTGTTAACTCAAATCGTGTCTTTGTTCCAGACAAGTCATTTCAGTGTGTGCCTGCTTTCCTAAGCCCATTTGAATCAAGTGCAGTAGTAAACTCTTGCCCGGCTGTGCAGAGTTCTGTGACTGGCGGTCCAGAGGTATACCATCATCTGTCAGACCCACACTTTTAGTTTCATCCGTAGCTCGTTGCCCAAGTAATGACGCACAAAATCAAGTCTAGTTTGCGACCACTAGCCTCTAATCTACTGTAAGTTCCATAACCTTTAAAACTCAAGATTCTTAATGAATCTTCTGGCGTAATCAGTAGCTTGCAGGGTAGATTTGGAGAATACCAAGCATTTAGATGTTCATAAAAAATCTTGCTCAATTTGATGACGTCAGGAAGAGTGTCACTTTAAGGTCTGGAAGTGAATCAATTTTTTTAAAGGAGGCAACTTCCAAGATTCCCAAAACAGCCTTGCAGAAAGGTTGTTAATTAAAAAGTGCAACATGTGATAAATCTATTCTGAGGAAGGAAATGGGGCTGTTCCACTTGGCTCTGCTTTTCCGAGTAAAGGCAGAAACCTTCCTGTTTGTAGATAAGATTGAAGGAACTCCCAAACTGCCCTCTCCAAAAGCATCCAAATAAATAGAAAGCAAAGAGCAAGAGGGAGGCAGGAGCCAGAGGAGGAGGAGAGGAAGGAATGGGAGCGGGGAGGAGGGGTGGTAAGAGGGAAATTGGCACATCCCTATTGTGAAAATCATGGGTGAAGGCTGGAGAGAGAAAAAGAAAATCCCAGGCAACCTAAACAAAGAGAGTCCAAAAGTACAATTGAGGGAAATGTTAGATATTGTGGTGTTATAGTCTCATTTAAAAAAATATTTGGTTTTTATTTCTATGTACATTTATCTATGCAAGTATTAATTAAAGGACCTAGAAAAGATTTTGATGCCAATTAAATGTTTCAGGCTGGCATACTGAGGTGGGGTGTTTATCAGGCCAGGACAAAGCATTGTAAGGAAAAGGAAGAAAAACAACTGTGGTGACATTGTTGATAGTCCACCTTGAAGAAACCATTAATAAGTTAATCCAGCTTCCCATTTTACAGATAAGGAAACTGAGGTTCAAAAGGAAGAGACTTGCCCAAGCTCAGACATTTAGGGTCACAGCCAGAACTAGAACACGGGCCTCTTAGTTCTTTTTTCATTATTCTTTCTACTACATCATCATGGCCTTGTTTTATGTCTTACAAGGAATTTGCTTTTAAAAAGGGATAGCACACTTAATTTTTTTCTGCTCAGTTTTTAAAGGTGAGTTATTTTTATTTTGAGTTATTTATTTGAATAGAGAAACCTAATTTGATGTAAAAAAAATAATGGAAAACTTCTGCTTTGAATCCAGGTAGGCTCAAGCAGAAATCATCCATCTTTCATATCAAGAGAGATGCCAGCTCTGCAATTCAGACTGGAAGATCTGGGCATATTGTCACCATCTGGTAACAGAATATCTAAAATGAAGGGATAGGAACTAAAGGCCACACATCATCAGATTAACTATGGAAACTACCAGGTAAACATCAAAAGATTCAGAGAAATAACACATGGTTGTTTTATTTAATTTTGGAAGAGAGAAAAGAGAGCAGCTTTTGGAGGTCAGGGTGAGTGTGAGTGCAGCAGCTTACTCTCTGTAACACCCATGATGCTGCGCTGGGTGCCTCACACATATATCCCGTACACATTTCCTGGAATACAGAACCTTTGATTCTGTGACAAGGAGTTTGTTCTTACAGAAAGCACATTAATCCTTGGGTCCCAGCTGCTTTGTCTCCTGCCTTGGAGGGACGACTCTCAGTTTCCCCACCCCAGGTATTGTTGACCTGTTGGTCACAGCTCCCTCTTCCTACTTCTGTCTGTATGATTGCACCCCCACGGGTGGGCATGGGTCTGTGCGCGAGTGTGTACGTCCCTTTTAATGTCCATAAATGGTAGCATACACAGTGTTATGAGTTGAACTGCATCCCCCAAAATTCACATATGTTGACGTCTAATCCCCAGTACCTCAAAATGTGACCTTATTTGGCAATAGGGTCACTGCAGATGTAATTAGTTAAGATGAGATCATGCTGGATTAGGGTGAGCCTCTAATCCAATATGACTAGTGTCCTTATAAAAAGAATGCCATGTGAAGAGAAAGTGACAAGCATGGAGGGAAGACCGTGTGAAGAGACACAGGGAGAAGACGGCCATCCACAAGCCCAGGAGAGAGGTCTGAAAAATATCCTTCTCTCACAGCCTTTGGAAGGAACAAACTCTCCAAAACTATGAGTCAAATTTCTGTTGTTGAAGCCCCCCAGTTTGTGTGACTTCGTTATAGCAGCCCTAGCAGACGAATACACATGGCATTGTTTGGCCCCTTAATTCTTTTCCCTTAAGAAATGGAGCTCATTCCATATCTGTACATAAAGATCCACCTTATTCATTTTAATAGTTGCAGAGTATTTCCTTCATTTAAATATTTCCCTGTTGGTAGTTATTTGTTTTTATTCAATATTTTCTTGTTCCCAACAGTGCCGCCAGCATGCTGCTGTATACATACATCTTTGTGCACATGTGCAAGTTTATCTGCAGGGTAAATTCTTAGAAGGAGAATTTCTTGGTCAAAAGGGGAAAATGTTATATATTAAGAATAAAAATAAGTTAGTGGCAAAAAAAAAAAAAAATCTAGAATAGCCAGAGATGAAAGGAAGACATCAGTCAAGTGAGGGAACAGTGTCCTCTGAGCATTCGCACCGACACCACTGAGTAATGAAAGTCATTGACGGGGCCGCATCAGCTGTACTGAGGAGTCAGTTTTGTTTGCAGCCTTTGCTCTAACCAGAGGCAAATTTCTGCCCATAAGATGCAGAAGTTAATTTAGAAATATATTTGTGTATTTGTATTTTGTTTAGAGACGGGATCTTGCTGTGTTACCCAGACTGGACTCAAACGCCTGGGCTCAAGTGATCCTCCCGCCTCAGCCTACTGAACAGCTGTGTGCACAAGAGGACTGTCATTACACAGAAATGCTCAGTCACCCTCCCCTGAGGAGTCTGGCTCCTCATTAAAAACCTATGTGGGATTTTTCAGGCCTGACCATAGGCAATCACAAAGGTTCTACCTGGCAGGCCTCAAGGGAAGCCTGCTCTCCCCACACCAGACATGGTGCACAGCCAGTGCCTGGCATTCTCTGAGGGGGGTTGCAGTCAAGGACTCAGGCTCCCCTGGCTGGTCACACTCTTCACAGATTTGCATTCCTAGCCCTGATGCCTTTGTTCCTGGGTCTCTTTATCTGGCCTCCTTAGGAGAGGAGGAGGGGGAAGCTTGAAGACTTTCCCCCACTCTGACTCAGTACCAAATACTTTTCCACTCCTATCCCTTCCCCCTCAATATCTCCCCAACCCCAGGGTCCACAAAACTACCAGAGCTTTTGTGGGGGCTCCCTCAGCAGTGAGACAACCCACACTGTGCCGATCCACCCGACCCTCCCCATGCACCTGCACCGATCCAGGAGAGGATGTGGACCAGGAGGAGTCAGCACTTTCTCTGGTTTTAGCTTCTTGCTTGTACTATTGCAGTAAGTGATTAAAGACGTCACTCTCATTCCTGGCTTGTCACTTTCACCGGCCACTCTGACACCTGGCAACTCAGCTGAGCTCCTGAGTAAGCCTTGCTCTGGCGACCCACTACTCAATGGGCTCACCAGCAACCAGCAACAGTGATCCAGGAGTTAAGGATGTTAACCTATCTAAACATTCCCCCATCTCCATATCTCCCATTGTCATGGGACTAGGAATATCTTTGTGATAACCAAACGACAAATCTCTTTGCCCATCTGGTCTTGATATCTGAATCCTCAGCATTGCTTAACCTGCAAAGGAGCAACAGGAGGAGCCAACATTTGCTGAGTGTCTCTTCTGTATGCCAGTCCCTTAAGCATACATCATCTTGCTCAATCCTTACAACAACTTCCTGTAGTGGGGCCACCATTCCTATTTTACAGTTGAGAAAACCGAGCAACTTTCCCAAACACCTGGTCAGTGGTGGTGCCAGGACACTAGCTGGGACCTACCTGCAGCGCTCTGTCCATCATCCCACGCCACCTCCCCAGGGCTTACAGGCTGTTTCCCTGGGAAGCTCTGGACAGGGGTACAAAACCACCCTTGACTGGCTCCTACAGAAGATGGCCAAAATCCCCCAGCGGCAGGGCCGCATGTACCTTGGGGTCGGCTTTCACCCCCAGAAAGAGGTCGTCCTTCAGCTTTTTCTGGCAGTGCTCACACGTGCAGTCAAAGTAGTACTGCTTCCTCAGCTGCTTCTTGCGTTCTTCACTGACGTTAAGGAAGTCGATGTAGGACACGGTCAGCTCCTCTCCTTCTGAGATCTTACCCAGGGCCCGCAGCTCAATTCTGGAGCAGGATAAAAAAAAAAAATAAAGTAAGTAGAATCTAGGCCTATGGAAATGGGATCCGTGTCCTCCAAGGCTTCACAAAGTGGAGTCTCAAAGACAGTGACTTCCACTAGCAGTCTGAGAAAACTCCCATTCCCCTCAAAAGGGGAACATGACTTAAAGGACAGTTTTCTGGATAATTCCACGCCATTCATTATAACAGTCCAATCTGCTCCATTCCATTAATGGCTCTGGAATCAGTTCACACCGACTCCCAGTAGAAGGCTGGACGCAGTCGTAAGACCATATGCAGCTTCCATACCCGGTATCAGCCCCATACATTTAGCTACTGATCGTCTGTAACAAATGGAAGGGAGAAGTCATAAGGCAAAAACTCCAAACAAGAAAAGACCTAAAAACTATTTCTGGTTAGTTTCGGGACTACTCTCTTGGAAACACACATACATTCTGTTACCCACAGTCTTGGCCCACTCTGTGTCGAACTTTAAGCTCCCTCTTACCTTGACCTTCAGCCCAATGGTTCAGGCCTATGAGGAGACTTATGCCCACTGGAGACCAGTGAAGGCAAATAACAAAGGCTGGCTCTATCAGCCCTCTGCATTGTTTATTTCTGTGTTTTCTAGGAGACGTGGCTTATTGGTTGAAGGTGGTTAGCAAGAGAAGATGGCATTTCGATTCCCCTCTGGCTTAGACCTGATCTGACAGCACTATCCACCTTACCATGTAATAGACACTGCAGGTGCTGAAGGAAAAAGCCCCCTGCAGAACAGACAACCAGCTGAGCCCAAGAGGTGGAGGCCAGCCCGCGGGCCGCTCAGCCACGTACCCTCCAGACAAGGCCAGACAGCTGCAGAAAACAAGTGGCGAGGCCTGCAAGCTGGGTCCTAAGCCAATCTCTTCTATCTCCCCAAGATCCTGGGGCCTCACAGCCTGGGGGAAAACATCACCCAGACAGCAAGTGGCAGGATGCAGAGGGCTGGGGAGAAAATCTGCACAGAGATCTGCAGTCATTTCTTTTACCTCCCAGAAAAGCTTAGTCAGACACCATGCAAAAGGCAGGGGAGACTCCCAGGAGGGTCCCAGTCAAAGGAAGCCCCATACTCTGAGATGACACCCAAGGGAGCAACTGCTGAATGGCAGTGATACGCATGTCCAGGCATCTAAAGTGAGCACTTAAGGATAATAAACCTTCTCCCAAAGTGGTATACACTGACATGCCCAATAAATGTGATAATATGTATAAAAACAGCTCAGATGGAAGCTGGAAAAACCTAAGTGTCTGCTCATCTCTTATTCTTTCTTTCCTTTCTTCGCCACCCCAATTTTCAGCAGCAAGTGATGAAAAGCAAGCAGGAGAGGGAGGCTGGGTGATTCTGCTCACAGCTGTGCTTAGAAGCCTAGTATGTCTGAGGTCAGGGGACCCTCAATTCTCAAATGAGGATGCTGACACAAGAGAGGTAAGCAACTTCCTCCAAGGTCCCACACACTGTTGCAACAGTCAGGAGTGGAACTCGAGTGCCATTCACGATTCCCCACGTCATACTGGCCTTGCCTGATCGTTCCCAAGCTGCCTTCCAGGTCCTCGATGCACAGGGAATGAGATGCATTGAAGCCCTTGCTTTTTAGGACTCCACTAATGTTGTAAATAGTTCTGTGTGAGCAACCCCTGGGCCAGTGTGGAGTGTGGATCTCTGATGTCTGTCCCTGGTGGGATAAGTAACAAGTTCTTCCCATGCTTGTCCCCTTTACAGAGGCAGCTCGCTGTAGTGACATATCCTAATCCAACAGTGACTCAGTAGCCAACTGGGTTGGAACTTCCAGTAACTTTGCTTCCCATCATGGTTTGACAATTTTTATAAGATCTCAGGGTGCCTTAGATTATTTCAATGGTTTTAGAGAATTTTCAAAACCAAATTAACTTAATGTCACTTAAATATGAAAAAATGCATACATGTCCACCCCATTTTTCCTTACTTGGAACTAGGGGTTGGGGGAGGAAGAATGGTGACTAACATGGAATAATCTCACTGTGGGAGTCAGGAGATGGGGTTTAGCCATGTCCCTCCCTCCAACCAGCTTCCTTGGACAAGTCTCTTTCCCACCCTGGACCCCAGACCCCTTCCATCCCCAACACTCCGCAATTCTATAGCTCAGCTAATGGAGCCACAAGTAGACAAATTATTTACGTATTTCTTGCAGAGGCAGGAACAGAGCCCAGAACACAGAGACTTAGAACTAGGAAGGTCCCTGGAGATGCTCTCCTCTTTATCTTTGCTCTACAGATGTGGAACCCAAGCCCAGGACATGATGTACATCGTCCAAAGTCACATGCAGTGCACATCAACACAACTCATATACACTGGCCACTCCTACCCCTGCTTTCCCAAAGCCCAAACTCCCACATAGTGTTTTGTTCTTAATCCAAAGACCTTTTCAAGGACTTTCAAGCCCAGCCTGAGGAAAAGACCCATCTGGGTCCATTGGGTTGTCATTAAAAAACATCGAAAGTAAAATTTAACCTAAACCACTAATTCATAGTTGGCAGAAGTGGTAAACAGCATACTATGAATAGATGTTTATCAAAATATCACAGTAAGGATGCTATTTTTTCATAGCATAGTGTCTGGGTGAGAAGTCAGGGCTTACAAACAGACACAGTCATTTAGTAGGTCAATGGTATCAACAGTCCTCATTTCATGGTAAGCAGGGTTTAGGGGGACAATGTAGGTTTCTGCTAAGATGGTGTGGACTAGAAGGGTTCATGCTCTGAGGATGGAGGAGCAGTGGAAGTGAGGAGTGACAGAGGGGGAAGAAAGGAAGGAAAATAAAGCAAAGGCAAAGCAAGTAGTGTGTGGACAAGAAATAAATCGTTAATTTAAATGCATTAAAAATATGCCATTCAGTGAAGATGAGACACTGGGGTGCAGAAAACATTACAGACCGACAACAGCCAAGGAGTCTTGGAAATGGGCCCCAGCAAAGCAGGCAAGTGAGGGAGATGGGTCAGAGGAGTAGGGATGCTTGGAAGGACTGACCCACCTCATCTGGGTGTGAAACATGGCTTTCACTGCCTCATGACTGAAAGACAAAACAGACACCCAAATGGAAATCATTACCATTGGCTGATGCACTGTGGCCAGCAAGGGTGCACAGCATTCTGGGTTACACAATCAAAGCTTTGGTCACCGCAGCAACCTTTATCTCAGCCCCTTCTAGCAGCTCTCACCAGCTAAGACATAGCCTGGTATAGTGGAAAGTGCACTGAATTTAGAAAGAAAGGGTACTCAGCCCTGAGCAAGTTACTTTCCTTCCCTGGGCTTCACCTGTAATGAGACTGTCATGAGAAGATGCATTTAAAAAACATATGGGATGTTGTTATTATTAACCCATTAACAAGCATCCTGGATAAATAAGCGTTGCCTCTTTGGATGTTTGTCTTGGGGAGAGTTTGACTGAGAGTGGAGACTGGTTGGGTCATGCAGGTAGCAAGTAAAAATTGTCAGGGTTAGAATTGGGCCCCTAACCCCATGTCCAGGGTTCTTTCCACTATGGCAGGCAGCTAGGCAGTAACTGCAAAGCCACCTTCTTGCACAAAAGCCAAGAAGCCTGGATAAAACGTGGGAGCTGGAAATTAGTAGCTGCAAGGAAGGCAGAGCAAACATTGAAGATGACCTCACGAAAGAGCTCCTAGGCTCCTGTGGTTGTTACACGTAGTGACGAGAGGAGCCCTGGACCTCCACTTAGGGGAGCTCCATCTTTAAAGCTCTGCCCTATATGTGGCTGAATTTGATCCTCTTAGCCAAGCAGGTTAAGCTTGGACAACAGCCCTCTAGGGAGGATTCCATGGGGTCCATCCAGGCCAATGACCCCAAGAGGCTTAGGAAAGGAAACACAAATGCTAAGAAAAGATTATCATCTGGGTCCAAAATAAACTTTTCCATCTTGAGAGACTTTCTCAATTATTTAAGAGCCTGGTTTCAAAAATAGGAATGAAAGGGAAATCAGAGTCCTTGTTACATTGAAGCATAGGCTTGGTCCTCAGCTAAGAACTGGAAATTGTCATTGGCTTCCAGGAAGTTTGGAGGGGAAACATGCTCATTATTGATGGCTCAGAGTAGACTTGCATCTGTCATGATAGCTCATCTCTAAGAGAAAAAGCAATTAATATTGCTCAGGCCACATGTCCCCAATCTGAGCTGCAGACAACCAGGGCTCATCCCATTTGCTAATTTTTCTCCACTTGTGTCCCACCCCCGAGATCCATTCTTCGCCCTTATGTCCCTGATCTGCACCTTCCTAGGGGCAGAGGGCTGACCCCTGAGGGCTGCTCACCCAGGTTCCTTTGCTCTCTGGCTTTTGGTTGGGGTTTGGCCAACAGGAGGACGTCAGAAGGTGGGAGGAATGAGGGGTTGGGATATTTAGTCCACTAGCTTTCTCTCTGCCGCTCCATGTTCCAGCAGTATCTGGTTTCTCTACAGGCACAGCCATAAGCCACAGCCGAGCTGGTGCGGGCCCCTCTACCATGCCTGGCACTCACTGGCTTCAGGAACAGCACTTCCTTCGCTCGCGCCTCCAGATGTAGGGGTGGTAATGGTCTCACAGGTTGCTAGACCCTGGGCACCTCACCAGTCCTTGTTAGTTTCTTAAACCCTGCCCACACTTCTGTCAATTGTCCCTTCATTAAATTCTATTTGGACAAACCCTTTTGAGTGTGTCTCCTGTCTCCTGCTGGGACCTTGACTAATAGTATGCTCCTGCCACACCCCTTCTCAGTCAATGTCGTTCTTCATGACCTACCTCTAGGGATAATCCCAGCCTTCAAGTTTTAAAATAGTAGTTAGAGGTTTACCTAACACATCTAGGCAGCCTCAAGAAACATGCAAAGACTCAGAAATAACCCATGTTGAATTCTTTGATATCCTCCCTGACACCTTTCTCCCATCTACAGTTATTCTGGAATGAGGTTCCTATTTGCCATACATTTGAAATCCATGCTAGTCCAGGTTCAACAGATTAACTTTGGCTTAAGTCAAGTGGAAAAAACACCATAAAGTCTCCCTATGTCCATCACGCACCCCCAGTTTAAGACATACTCACTTGCCGTTGTTAAATATGACGGTGCAGTTGGGCCAACAGTCATGGTTCACCAGGCCCAGGTTGGGGAAGATGCCCACGCCCACTGCCTGCAGGCCTCTCTGGTCACTAAGGGTGAAGCCGTTGCAGTTAATCTACCCACAGGAAAAGATAAAAGAGTCAGTCAACAGACACAGACTAGGGACAGAACACCATTCTAGCTGTTGAAAGGGGTTGAAAAAAACGGAAGACCCAGTCTTGCCCTGAAGATACTTAGAGAGTCTGGAAACAAAACAACTAGTTCCCTGTTCTCTGCATAATTCCAAATGACCCACAAGATTAATACTATGGAAGAGTCCCATATCTGAAAAAACTGTAGCCTATAGCCCTACCTTTCAAGTTTTTGGTAGTTGTATTCTAAAAAGGCCAAAGATGAAAATGAGGCTGGGTGCGGTAGCTCACACCTATAATCCTAGTGCTCTGGGAGGCGGAGGTGGGAGGACTGCTTGAGTTCAGGAGTTTGAGACCAGCCTGAGCAAGAGTGAGACCCTGTCTCTACTAAAAATAGAAAAATTAGCCAGGCTTGGTGGAGCGTGCCTATAGTCCCAGCTACTCGGAAGGCTGAGGCAGGAGGATCCCATGAGTTTAAGGTTGCTGTGAGCTGAGCTGACGCCACTGTACTCTAGCCTGGGTAACAGAACAAGGCTCTGCCTAAAAAAAAAAAAAAAGATGAAAATTTTCTCCTTTTTCTGTGTCTGGGTCTGACATGAATCTTCCTTAGTATCTGTCATGGTTTTTCTCTCCACGCCCTGCTCTGTGTGTGTGTGTGTGTGTGTGTGTGTGTGTGTGTCTGCTTCACCCTCCCCTGCCTCCTTTACCTACTCACCCTCAACTCCTGTAGCTGTTCACAAAATAAAATTGACATCTCTTCTGAGTTATTTTGTGTCTGGGGGATAGTTTTATACTCCCTATTCACAATTTTAAAATCTTATGAGTGCCATATTTAACATCTATCTCTGAAATGCAAGGTGAATCAAATTGGTTGTTACTAATGTGGCATTCAATTGATTTTCCTTTCCTTAAAAGTAAGTCATTCTTTATAGAAACAGATTCCAAATATCTGTGCTTATGATATGAAAAATGCATAAGAATACATATAACCTATAATACATTAATAACTGCACATGAATTTCTACTTTATATATAAATATATATATGAACACAGTATGCATTTATGCACTCACGTGGCTGTTTGTTACAGATTTGGAGGAGTATCATTTTCTCCATTTATTCTCATAGGACATTTAGCTAGTGCATGACGTTAAGCCTGTGAGTACCACTAACAAGCTATATTACTTTGGGCAAATTTCTTTCTTCTCTGAGTTCTGATTTTCCTATTTGTTGGTTGAATAAGTTGGACTAGATGAGCTCTAAGGATCATTTCAGCTCTAACCTTTGGTAATTAGGTAATCTGTGGCCCTAGTCCCTAGGCCCCTTAAGGATGTTCAGGATTGCTCTAACACACAAATTCACCCCAAGGCTATAGACCACAACAATTAACAGTAGAAGTCCTGGCCCCAGAGAGCACAGATTGCTGCTAGACCTTCCTTGGGCACTGGCTAACCATGTGGCCTTCAGAGGTCATCTAACCTCTTCGGGCCTAGGTTCTCTCTTCTATAACATAGGAATATTAAAAGCATGGACCTCACCTTGTGTTGTAAAGACTGCATGAAATAATATATGGGAAGCTGTGGTGGTTAACATGGCTGGGCCATGGTGCCCAAATGGTCAAACATTCTTATGTGTGTTTCTGTGAAGGTGTTTTCTGTATGAGATTAACATTTAAACTGGTGATCTTTGAGTAAAGCAGAGGGCCCTCCATAATGTGAGTGGGCCTCATCCAGTCAGCTGAGGACCTTAATAGAATGAAGGCTGACCTCCCCTGAGCAAGAAGGAATTCTACCAGCAGACGGCCTTTGGATTCGAGCTGCAACTCTTCCCTGGGTCTCCAGCCTGCTGGCCTATCCTCAGATTTTAGACTTACCAAGCCTCCACATTCTCTCTCTTTCCACAAGGTGAAGACTGGGGAGATGTTGAGTGTGATCATGCTGTTGTTGCTATGACAACAGCCTGCTCGCCATCACCACATAGGGGACCTGGCCTGCCAGATGGAAGATGTCTACAACCACAAACCTGGGCCTGGGCCTCCTGATCCACCAGGCCCCCAACCCTACCTCCTGGACTCTTGCAGCCTCCCCTGGCTTTGGTGCTCCCCCACTGAGCCCTGACTCCCCACTCCCTGGCTCCCTTCACTGTTCCCCATCAATCCTGCCTGGCAGACCTGGGCAAAGGCTTCCAAAGTGATTGGTGGGCAGGAAGGGATGGTGATTGTGGGTCTCTGTTTTCAATGTGGAGAGAAGAAAATTTAGAAAGCACAGATAAGCAAGAAGATAAATTACCATCCAAATCTACCATCCGGAGATAATAAATAAATAAAAGTTTGTATGTGGGATGCCAATTTGAGATAGGGCAGGAATGACCCCAGAGTAGACAAGGCCAGAAAAATAGAGTATGAGATGTGAGGTCTTCATTTCAGATTCTGTCCCCCTTCAGTCCTTTCTTGTCCTCCCCTCTGGCCTGGCAGCTTCTGGAAACTCCACAGTTGGACAATCCCAGCTGTCACCAATGCACCTCCTTTAAGAGGACTCATACACTAGAATCTCTGGATTTTTTTAGTTGAGTCATTTAGGGTCCTGTCCCTGGGCTTGGAAATGGAAGGGTGAGTAGGTGGTTCTGTTACATCTGGTAAACTGAGGGCAGACATCTCCAGAGCCTCTGGCTGCCTGGGGAGATGCAATCTTTATAGAAACAGAAGTCACCATCCAGGGCCAATGAAGCTTCCCTCTTAGAGCTGTTCACCTCTGAGAAATCTCACCCTCCCAAAGGGGGAGCAGGGAAGGAAGAAGGAGAAGGACTGGGGAGGCGGAGGAGGGAACCCAGGACCCTACCACTCCGAAGATGTGCGAGATGTACTGCATGCTGAACTGCTGGCTCTGGGGCGGCCAGTACTGCAGGAACGTGTCCACGTCCACCCGCAGCTCCTTCTGCTCCTCCTCCCCAAAGTGCTCCACGTGGTTCTGCAAGTCATCCACGGAGACTAGGCAGCCCTCCGTGAGCCCGGTGCCCTCTCTCTCCACCCGCCACATGATGCGCGCTGCCAACCTGTGGAGAGAGCAGTGTCAGGGAGGCCTCCGCTGCATGCATGAATTCATTCATTCATTCATTGCACAAACACTGCGTGCATAATACATTCAGGCAAGTGTTGGGCCCAAGATACAATTTTGAACTAGAAGGATAGAATTTCTTCTATCGTGATGCTTCTTATAGTGGGTGAGGCATAGTAAACAAGATTATTTTAAGTAGTACGTACTATGCAGAAAATAAAACAGGGCGACATGACAGAAAGTGGCTGGAGGAGGAGAAGCTAAGGCCACCTGGGGAGGCATCAGGAGGAGGTGCATCTGGGCTACGACTGGAAGGGACAGACAGAGCCGGCTCTGCAAGGCTGGGGAGAGAGCACGTCAGGAGGAGAGAGCAGCAAACGCAACGGCCCTGAAAGAGGAATGAGCTCCGCATGATGGAGAAACAGCAAGAAGACTAGGGTGGCTGCAGCATGGGGAGCAAGGAGTAGAGACCAGATAAAGGCAGAGAGGTGGGCAGGAGCCAGGTCACGGGGGGCCTGGGGATGCAGAGAGGTGCGGCAGCCTGGGTCTCTCCTAACAGTGTGTCTTCCTGGGATGAACGCTGATAAGGAATTGGACGAACTGTTTCCACTTCTTACTGTGTGAACCTGGGCAAGTCGCTTGACCTCCCTGAACCTATCTGGTGGCCAGTAAAGCAGGGAAAATATTTGCTGCTATTCTGCCCTCCAGAGGTATTCAGGAGACAAAATGAGGTAATAGACAGTGTCATTTGTGCACTTATTCATATTCTTAATGATTGGGTAGAGACAAAGTGGAGAAGGCTGTTGAGGTGGGGAAACAGAGTGAGCAAAGGCCCGGAGGCAGTCCCGGCATGGCACAGCCAGGAAGCAGGGAGGGCTCTGGCCGGGCAGGAGCAGAGGGCTCTGGGAGAGGAGAGGGAGCAAAAAGGGACAGGAGAGGACTCAGAGAGCACAAGGCCTTGAGTGTGAGACAGCGGGGGCATAATTCACCCTAGGCTCCAGCTCATTTTGCCAGATCTTCAGTTTTTTTTCCAGAGAAGCCAGAACCTCTAATTTTTAAAATGTGGAATTTCCCAATTTGTAAACATTGGTGGATCAGTTTTAAAACACTAAGCACTGGAGAGCCATATAGGAGCAGTCTGCAGGCCAGCTCCAGCCAGCAGCTACAGTTTGGGGTCGCTGCTGTAGATAGTCTGTTCCCCCTCCGAGACCTGAAGGGTGTGAATGGAAGAAGTGACCAGATCCAGTCTCTCGAAGGCTCTTTCCTGATTTGCAGTCGGCCTGGCTTCCTTAGGCCTGGGAATGGTGTCACTGTCCCCACCCCCAGCCTGACATTTGGTAATCCCAAGCACCACGCCCGGCCCAGCTCTGACCTCATGTTCTCGTTGGGCACCTTCCCATATCTCTTAATGGCCGAGCACTCGTTCTTGTGGTTCAGCCAAGCGTCCTTCTGGCAGGTGCGGTCACAGTAATGGGCAAACTTGCACTGCCCGCAGCGATGGAGCTTCTCCTGCCTCTTGAAGCAGGTGTGGCATACAAAGTTAACAAGGCTGCAAATGAGGAGAAGACACGTGACTGGGGGGCACAGTGGAAAGGTCACCATGCTGGCTGGTGGGAGACACAGGTTCTGGTACTGGCTCATTGGGCCAGTCCTTGTCTTTCTAGACTTCAGATTCCCACTTTTCAAAATGAGGAACTTGGGCTTCCAAAGGTCCCTCCCAGCTATAACTATCCCTTTAGCAGATATTTTCAAGTGACCGATGTGGGGGACACTATTGCCCTCTGCATATAAGCCCTTCAGTTCAATTCACGCAAGAGTACATTCATGACCCATCTGTGTTAGGCACTGGGAATGCCACAGATTTTACCAGAGAAAGTACTGAACTTGCAGTCACCATACAGTGTGACAAGACTATGATAGGGGAACACAAGGTATTCCCAGAACACACTGGAGAAGACACCTGAGGAACATAGGAAGTCTTCCAGGCCAAGGGAATGGGTCGAAATTCCTTATGGTGCCCAGGCCAAAAGTCATAGGTCATCGCACTGTGTCGTGGAAGGGGGCATTTTATACAACATGTCCTCATTGTTGAACATAATGTCTCCTTCCCAAAAGAATATCTAATCATAATGATCTACAATATGATGAAACAAGAAGCAGGATAGTGGTGTACATGAAAGGAGGTCTACATACTATGATATATGTCCTGGTTCTGTGTGTTTTGCAACAGTAAGAATTACAAGGTTACAGATGTCACTAGTGTCATCAGATGTATTCTCCCAGCTCAGAGAGGCTGGAGGTGATGAGGAAGAACAATTCATACCCATTCCATGGGTGAGGGAGAGACATGTAGGAAGACGAGCCTCCTCACCCTGTGTTTCCGGCCCCCCAGTGTTCCCACTGGAGAGCCACGTGTCCCCCGTAATAAACCTGCCATTCAAACAGAATAGGCTACACAGGAACCGTACTTGAAGACGTAACCTGACAGCCACAGTGAGTGCAATCTGATGTGATCCTATATCTCTGGGCCCCAACTGCAACTCCTGCAATGCGGGGAAGAGATATCCCTGCCATGGAAGCAAAAAAAAAAAAATGATGAAAACAAATTCAGTGATGTGCAGGGAAGTGCCGAGCCCCCGGGAGGAAGTGGATATGTAAACTCAGGTTGGAGTCAACAGTCTAAACAGGGATCTCAAAAGTGTAAGAAAACCAGGTCTTTTGGAATCACAGGATTCTAGAGCCTGGAGAAAGAAACTTCCACAGAACATCCAAGCACAGAAATCCCTTGTGTCCATCACTGACCATGAATTTTCTAATTCCCACAGTGAAAAAGAGTTCACTGTTTCTAAGAAAAGTCAGTTTGTTTTTGGCCAATCCTAATTGTTACAAACTTCCTCTGTGTGTTAAGTTTGAATTTTCCTCCCCAGAAAACACTCCTGTACCCTAATTTGTCCCTCTGGATCCTTGCCTCATGGAACAAGCCTGGCCAGGTCAGTTTTTCTAGAATCTGAAGACCACTGCCTTCCTTCCCATTCGTTTCCCTTCTCCAAGTTAAATTCTCCCAAATTCTAGAATAATTCCTTGTACTACATGGTCTCTGGAATTCTCCCACCATTCTGGTGGCCTCTGATATGCCTGCAGCAGGTCCCTACAGCCAAAGAAGGTGGATGTAGCAGGGCAATCAAGTAAGATCCGGTGGCCAGTGCTAGGAGGTCAGGCTCAAGGAACAGTCTGAAGGCCAGGCCCAGTGCTCCCAGCACAGCATCTAGAAGGGGAGAGGTGGGTGTAGAGCCAGCTGAGGATACTACACGGGCCGCTGCTCTAAGCTACATCCTGGGATTCCTAGAGGCCAGGCAGTTTTCAGCCTCTGGCCGACCAACTCAACGCACTGCTATGGGCCCATCTGCTATGAGATACATTGCTAGTAATTTCTTAATAATCATAAAGTGCTCAAGGGTGTGAAAGGTCAGTACTTATTTATAGGTTAGAGCAGATTCAAGGTTATCCTCTAATAACATCTCCCTTACTTTACACCAGCCTTTCCTTAAGCTTTCCTGGTGAGAGAGGAGGAGTAGAATTACACCGGCATACTTGGAATTGCACAGAATCCATAGCCCATTATAACTAAGCAGAGGGTGTACGCTGCTTAAGAAGGTCATTTGTCACGAGTGTCCCAGCAGAATAGAGCACGTGGGGTTTACGTGGAACCCTGACCACTTAGTGGAATCTCTAAACCCCTGGAGATGGGGAGCTATAAATTTCTCTCATCTGTCTCAAATCTAGATTTCATTCTCTCGAAGGAATTTGAGGCTCATTAGCAGGGACTGCTTCATTCCTGAAGAATCTGAGTAGATTGGGTCCCAGGAAGGCTCCAAATCTTGTCTCCTGGACACTCAACTGTGAGACCCTGGGTGTCAGCACTTCACAATCATGGGGCCCAGAACATAGTATCCAGGTGTGGTGCTATTTACACTTCCTGGATCTCAACATTGTGCTTCTATTAGTTTCACTTAAGCGAAAAACTCACATTAATTTAAAGTCAAATTAAAAATATATTCACTAGAACCTCTCGAGTTTCCTCAAAGGTTCCTCAGAGTTTCCCTCTGTTTGCCCACAGGGCGTTGCATTTTCTAGAGGGCTTTATGGAGGTGTAATTGACATATAATATACTGCACATATTTAAAAGGTAAATTTTATAGGTTCTGACATATGCATCTATCCACAGAACCATTATTCCAATCAAGATAATAAACATATTCATCAACCCCAAAAGTTCCTTCCTGCCACTGACTTGTTTAACTTGAAATGGAGCCTTCACCTTTGTCCTTATCCGGATGCTTTCCGTGTAGCATTCCAAACTGGCAAGATCATTTTGAATTTTCATTCTGTCATCTTTTATATTGGTGTGCTAAGCTTTGAGTCATCTGCAAACTTGGGAGTATGTCTTAGGTTGGGAAAGAGGAAGGAGGAGCTGATGCCCACCTCTCAGGTCTTAGGACCCGGACCAGGAACACAAACTCAAGGCAGGAAAGAAAGGGAGGAGAGCCAGGAAGTGGTCTGGAGAGGGAAGAGTTAGAAGCAAGCATAACCGTGCTGCCTGTCCCTTGTATCCTGTCACTTGTAACTCCATGCCTGTCTGTTCCAGGGGCTCCCATCAGAGTGCAACCCCACATTAAGATTGCTCTAATATTTTACACCCAAACTGATATTTTTAGAATATTCTAGTATAATATCCTCATCTTTTTATTCATATACATATATTGATGTATTTATATTTCACGTATACACTGAAATTTGAGCCTACCAAACAAAAACTTTACATGTCACAGTTCTCACTCTATTTCACTATTTTAGATTTCAAATACAAATAAAAATTCCAGGTGATCACCTAGAATAACAGAAGTTCTGTTTCTTCATCTTTACAATCACTGCTTATTTCTAATCTACTTAAAATGTAGGACTTTCTAGCATTACAGGGCTTGGAGACATGTACTGAACCTTAAGAACTTAATGCTAAAAACAAACACATATAGCCGGGAACATGTGTGTTAGGGGCTGACTATATAACTGAGGGTCCTCAGAATTAACTTCCAAGTGGAATACAATGTTTATTAAAGGATAAGTAATTTTAAAATGTGCTAACATGAAGTATACCCAACAGCAAATTTTCAGAACTTAGACCCACATAGATTTTAGGGAAAGAAGGAATGTTTTGTCCCTGACATTGTCTAGGATTGCTGGTGCATGGTGACAGTAAAAGACAGATTGACTTTTATTATGGTTGTTTTCAAATTCTGTGCAAAGACCCCTTATTTCCTGCACTGGGGATGGACTCCTTGCCCAGCCCTGTCCTTAGCCCACACTGCCTGGGAGGTTTATTAGGGCAAGTTTTCCTAGCGTGGCTCTAAGAGAAAGAGTACATCTGGCCTGGAGTTTGCCTGCAGGTTTCCATGAAATGACTTACTACACTTCTAATAGGCCCTGATTATAAAATAACCTATCTGCCATGAACTGTAGCTATATTATGTCTCTAAGAATAAATTCCAGTGAAATGGCCCTGATGTCCTCAAAGTCACAAATAATCACTTTGACCAGGAGAAGGCTGGAAACAGAGCCCTGAGATGCTGCAATACAGACTTCACTCCAGGCTGGGTGACAGGGAGACCTTTACAATCACCTATATGATCATTTTATCAGGCCTTGAATCAATTCAGCTGTCATTTCAACAATATCTCACCATTGTATTATCTCACGAGATTCTTTGCTATCACTTCACTTCACTTTCAATGACATTTCATAAAAAGAAAGTGTGATCAATGATTTTTTTTCTCACAGTAAACTCACAGTAGTTTCTAAACGTAAACCGCCAACCAGTTCTTCCAGGCTCACAAATCTGTTTTATATTCCTTTCTGTAATTTTGCTAGACCGGGAGCCAAGTGTTAAAAGCTGGTGAAACCCAGGAAGGCTTGTGAGTTATCTTACTTAAATTTAGGTCCTCTTGGGGTGAGACTTACCCTTCTCTCCACCGCTCACCTACTGTTAAGGCTTAGCCACGGGGCTGGAGCTGGGGAGGAGGAGAATGCAAAGCAGGGCTTCTCAAACTTCAGTGTGCACACACATCCCCAAAGAGCTTGTTCAAACTCAGATTCTAGTTCGGTAGGTCTGGGTGGGGCTTGGGATTCTGCATTTCTAACAAGCTCCCAGGTGATGCTGATGCTTCAACTTTGAGTAACAAGAATGTAAAGGTGAGACGAAACCCAAATCCTGCTCCTTCTGGTGGAGCATACTGGGAAGTGTCAGGTAGACAGGACAGAAAGAGGAAATTAAAAAAAAAAAAAAAAGCCTGTCCCTCTGGTTCCCATCTCCCCTCACTGGTGCTGGGATGGGTATTACGAAAGATCAAAGCTGGAGTTGGTCAGAGTTGGGTTCAACTCCTGACTCCAATATCTACTGGCTCTGTGACCCTGACCAAGTCCCCTAACCTTTCTGAGCCTTTGTTTCCTTATGTGAAAATGGAAATAGCAACACCTAGATCTTGATAGCTTTGGAACTAGTGACCATTACTATTGAATGAAACATACTATTTAAAAAATTCAAGCAAGAAGAAAATTACAAAGAAGTTCTGAAATTCCACCACTCTCAGAGTGACTTTAAGACTTACATGAAATAACGTGTAAAAGTAGCTAGCACAGAGCTTGGCACAGGATGAGAACTTAGTGGACGTCAGCCTGGTCCACCCTCCCGCCTGTCACACAGGGAGGCTGGGACTGGTGACCACTGAGCTCCTGCTCCCCCCAGCCCACTCAGTCTCAGGCAGCTGAGCAGAGGGAGATGGAGAACCTCCGTGTGGGGACAAGGCCACGTCCCTGAAATATCCAGCCCTGCCTCCCTTACTTCTCCCAGTGCAGGAGAGTGTCCAAAACACATGAAGTCCTAAAACTATTTTTTAAATTCCAACAGAAAGACCATTGTCCCAGCCAGGCTTAGCTCGGTGACCTTCAGCGAGTTTTATATTCCTATTCACACAGGAAAATATTTACTCCCATTTATACAGCACTTTGCCATTTTCCAAGACATATTTTTCATTATTTTCTTTTGTAAATCTTCACAACAACCTTTAGAGTAGTGGCGATCATTATCCCCAAGGGATATTATTCTCGTAAGGGTCCCTGATGCAGGCCACTGCTCCCAGCAGAGGGCAGATGTAGCCGCGAAGCCCACCTGCTCGCCTGCAGCCCTGAGAGTGCCCTGCCCGGCAGCTGGTCCTCACTCACTCTTCGCTGTGTGGGCCCGCTGGACTCTGTCATCTGTCAAAGTCGAGAGGGCTGGAAGGGCAGCTGCTGCTTGGCTCCTTGTATGGAAATCGCCGGTTACTGGACAGATAAACGCAAAGACAAGGCAGCTGCCTGGGGGATGAGCTCTCTGAAAACATGGCCAGAAAGGACTGAACCAACCGTTCTGTCTCTCTGTGATGCTTACAAACCCTCAGCCTGCCAGGTCTCCCCTCAAAAACTGGGGGGACGTATTCTAAAGAACATCCCATCCCTCAAGTTACCCAGAAAACTTCACAATATTTTAGATTCCTTTTCTCATTCCTTCTTTCTTTTCTTCCTTTTTTCCCTCTCTCCTCCCTCCCTTCCTTCCCCTTTTTCTTCCTTTCACAAGCATTTACTGAGTATCTGTTATGTGCCATGCACAGAGCTGGGTAATAGCCTTAAAGATGAAGAAGATCCGACCTTGCCTTCAAGTATAAACAGTCCACAAGCATGGTGACCTGCTGTGAGGGTCAAGGCAGGAAGACCTGACTTCCACTGAGGTCGGGAAGACGAGGAATCCAGAAGGGCAGTCACCCAGAAGGTGAGGAGGCACTGTTCTCACCCTCTGAAGACGGGCTGAGGTTGAACTCAGAGAATGTCAAGGTCTTCAGGGAAGCAGCACCCATAGGAGTCAGAGGCCTCCGTGTGGGGATGTGCAGGCACACAGAGGAGGCAGGAGTAGCTGCCTGACAAGATCACGGGCTTCACGTTGACACTGAATATTATAAACCTCAGCATGAGAAGTTAGGGGGATTGCTTCCTTGGATCGGGCTTAGGAATTTCCAACTTATATTTGATATCCCTTTTTATTAAAACACCAACTCTCGAGAGTTTCTCTGCCACACTCACATGACGAGGTCCACATGCCCCACACATCCCACACAGAGCTGCATGTACATCCGTGTTCCAGCTGTGACCACACCCCTCAACTCACATTCAAAGCACATCCTCAGATGCAAATGAGTGAAGATGGCATCATTATGGAGGCAACCTGCCACTTGATATACTCTACGTATAAAAAGCAATTACTCCCAAACTGCAGAATTTAAGGATTATTTAGCAATATTTAGCAATACAGCTCACAACAGGTTGCGTGACGTGTCAACATGTCTTGCCTCTGCAGTTAAAAGTGCCAAATTAAAAGCATAAGTCTGGCTGGGTGCTGTGGCTCACACTTGTAATCCTAACACTGTGGGAGGCCAAGGAGGGAGGATCGCTTGAGGTCAGGAGTTCGAGACCAGCCTGAGCAAGAGTGAGACGTCATCTCTACAAAAAACAGAAAAATGAGCTGGCATAGTGGCGCTGGTCCCAGTCACTCGGGAGGCTGAGGCAGCAGGATTGCTTGAGCCCAGGAGTTTGAGGTTGCAGTGAGCTATGATGACACCACTGCATCCTTGCCTGGGTGACAGAGCAAGACCCTGTGAAAGGAAAGGAAAGGAAGAAAGAAAGAAAGAGAAAGAGAGAGAGAGAGAGAGAGAGAAAGGAAGAAAGAAAGGAAGGAAGAAGTATAATTCTAGATCTACTGTGGTTGTCCTTAGCATCAAGTGCAAACATTTAAGCCTGTGACCTGAATACTTTAACAAATACTTATTCATTCATTTTCTGAACTAATTGTTCAGAAATTTCTCTAATCCTTTTATTAAATTATTTCCATTTTTAGCATCATTTATCCTCCAACACCCACCCACCACCTGTTATCACAGGAAAGGCCACATGTGTGTCTGTGTATCTGCCAGGGCTAATCCTGGTGTTCCCACAGGCTTACATGGAATTACACTGGCTAAAAGCCCAGCTGTCTCAGCTGGACCTCGAGAAGCTCATAACGGGTTCGATTTTCAAAAAAAGCCTGGCTGACAGTAATTTCTTTAAAAGTACTCAGCTTTTTCTCATGTTCCCCTCTATCTCGTCCCCTACACACGTACGTATACATATACATATACACAATCTCCTGGGCACTTTCAATTCCTTAACCAGAATCATTTAAGAACTGGTCAAGCTTTTATTTAAAGAACTTTTTTTTAAAATTCACTAACTGTCCTTGCTCCTTCTTAACATATTTTATGATGAGTTGGATTAATCTGGAAAATTCGTATTATTAGTTGTGGCAGGCTGAATAACAGCCCTCCCCAAATGTCAATGTCCTAATCTTCAGAACCTGTGAATACGTTACCTTACATAGCAAAGAAGCCTTTGCAGACGTAACTAAAATTAAAAACTTGAGATAGGGACAGTATCCTAAATTATCTAGGTGGGCCTAATGTCATCACAAGGTCCTTATAAGAAGGAGGCAGGAGGTCCAAGGGGGAGAAGATGCTACACTGCCAGTTTTAAAGACATAGGAAGGGGGTCAGGAGCCAAGGAATGTGGGCAGCCGCAAGAAGCTAAAGATGGCAAAGAAACAGAACTGGGAGCTCATTTTAGACTTCTAGCCTCCAGAACTGTAAGATAATAAACTTATGTTGTTTTAAGATTATGGTAATTTGTTATGGCAGCAATAGGCAACTAATACACTGGTTTATTATTGCAAGCATTTATTTCCCTTTTTATAATAATAACATGTGTATCCCTGTTTCTTACCTATGAGTTTCTGGATCTAACCATTCTCAGGTACCAGAACCAGCTTTTGATTCTTCTGAAATTGAGGGATGGGTACTCTTTCCTTTATTAAGATTAAATATGATTAATTAGACTGGCAAGAACAAAAGAAAATGAAGTGAGCAATGCTGTAAAGCCCACTCAGGGGGCAGTGAGAAGTGATGGCTGAACAAGGTGTGGGGGCACTCCGTCCTCCTTTATGACTCACCCCTGTGTGACCTGGGGAAGGCCCATGACCTCTCTAAGCCTCCGTTTCCCCACTTGAAAGAGAGGATTGAATAAATTCAATGGGTCTCAACCTTCTGGGATGGGGACCATTTGAAAGTAATGAAAGCTATGGACTTTCTCTCCAGAAATAAAAAGCATGTATGCACAGCTACATAAACTTTGATCCTCCAATTACAGGTATTTCCCTAGCTAAGGATTCCTGGATCCAGATGAGGAACCCCAAGGCTAGACAAACTCTAAATTCAAGACAAACTTAGATACACACAAAATCTGTCATTGCTAAAAAGGAATAATTGAATAGTATTTTAGTTCCTAGCACTGCCCACAAGCACCATTCCTGTGTGATTTCTTATATTTGATGATAAAATAAAATAATAATACGAGTAAGCTCCATTCCTCTATTAGCATAGCACTCCTCTCTTGCTGCACTGGAGCCCTTTGCAAGTACTGAGGAAATCAGGTAACCCATAGAATCTTCGCTGGAAGAGATCTTCAGGGTGATATTCCCCTTATGTTGCCCGACTCTCCGTGTAAGCAGAACCTTGCCAGGTCTTTACCGAAACAGTGAAGGGCCTCGCAGATAGCCCTGTCCATCGTCAGACAGCACCGACAGGCCCATTCTACCCACTGGGCAATAGAGGCTCAGTGCTGAGGTCCTAAAAGCTTCTAGGTGCCCCAGAAAAAAGTCTGGGGCCTAAAAACACCTTTCAATAATGCTAAAAAAAATTTTAAACTAAAACAGGAAAAGCAAAATGGAATCAATAACAATTTCAAAAGCAGAATTGTAAAAATCCATTCAGAAGTGATAAGCAGAACTATACTTCACATATAATGAGGTGGCACCTCCGAAGGTGAGGAGTTCCAGAGCCTACATAATTTTTAAATGGCTTGAGCTCTGACTCCCCGGGCTTTTTCTCCTTCCCATTTCGACCTGAAAGATGACTCTGAAACTTCTGTCCAAGGTGCTTGAAAGTTCTAACTTTTCAGTTAAAAAAAAAAATGCTCAGTACCCTGCTTTTTTCCAAATGATAACTCATTATTTGTAGATGGCTATTAGGAGAAGAGATTCTCCAACCTAACTATATAACACGCTTCAAATTCCTTCACCTGCTTGATTCTGAACTCATTCCAGTTTGACCATATATCTATTATGTAGGGGTATTGTTTGACAGTTATGATGATGATGGTGATGATAATGATGCAATTTCATTCATGTTGCTATAAATTGTCCTCCATGGATTTTATTCTGTAGATCAACTGCGTTATCTACCTGATTGATTTTAGAGTTTGGAAAAAATAAAGTTTCTATTTCAGGGTTCTGGAAGAGTCCTTCTAGGACCACCCACAGAAAAGATAAGAATCTAATAATCTCCTTGCTGAAGACATGAGTCACTCTTAAGGGTAAAACCATTTATCTTCTCATTCTACTTGACATGAAATAAACTAAATAAGCTAAAAATGAAAAATAAAAGAATATAATGACAATAAGGAATAGAATAAAAGTAAGCTAAAGAAACAAGAAAGAAATTTAAAGCTTAGGTATTATTTTTAAAAGTACGCATAAGAAAAATGGACACTTTTAAAAATAAGAAAAAAGAAAGATATGCAAAATTTTTAAAAGAAATAACTAATTGAGGACTATAAAACACTTGAAATCAAAACAAAAATGATACAAAAGAATTCCCACAATTTAGAAGACCTGGATATAAAGGAATAATAAACAAATGAGGGCCAGGTGTGGTGGCTCACGCCTGTAATTCCAGCACTTTGGGAGGCCAAGATGGGAGAATCATTTGAAGTAAGAACTTCAAGACTAATCTTGGCAATATAGCAAGACCCCTGTCTCTACAGAAAAATTAAAAATAAAATTTAAAAAAATAGCCAGGCATGATGGTGCA
>NW_012145856.1:753925-754581 GCF_000956105.1 Propithecus coquereli
CTTGAGCCCAGGAGTTTGAGGTTGCTGTGAGCTAGGCTGACGCCACGGCACTCGAGCCCGGGCAACACAGTGAGACTCTGTCTCAAAAAAAAAAAGAAAACAGGTTACAAAATAATCCCACTTTTTGAGAGAAAAAATATATACAACTTCAAATTGGTACTAATTGATCAACACTTATGTGCACATACGCAAGTAACATTCATCGGGTGTCAGGCAGGAGGGAGGGGGTAAGAGGAGATAGGTAAATTCACAACTAATAGGTGCAGTCTGTCTGGGGATGGGCACACTTGTAGCTCTGACTCAGGTGGTGTAAAGGCAATATATGTAACCTCAATGGTTGCACCCCCGTAATATTTTGAAATAAAAAATTTAAAATAAATAAATAAAATCAAGTCAACAAAAAAGGACATGTCTCACTAATTTCAGCTTGCTAGACAACGAGTCTACTCCACTGCATCTCTTCTATTGCTCAGGAGATGCAGAAAGTTTAGGAGAAATTATGTACCATTTAAGACAAATATATATTGATTGATTTTTTTTTTTTACTAAAATAGAATAATGCTAAGAAAACTGTTTAATCTGTGGACTTTGTGTTGTCTTATTCCTGTAAGCCAACTTCCTATTCCATCTTTCAGTCTCACTAAGAGAAATAAAAT
>NW_012145856.1:755312-770525 GCF_000956105.1 Propithecus coquereli
TTATTAAAATCATTAAATGATTATTAAATGCACCATTTTTATTCACTACTAAGAAAGCAAAAATCATTCTGCCAATTAAACCATAATGAGCCACAGATTTTAGGATACATCATGATTTAAATGTTAAAATGAAATACGTATCCTGTAATTGACAAAATATGTGTTCTGGAGTTGATAAATGTGGCACACTGTATGTGTTCCATTTTCCTTCCATTCTAAAATAAACTTCTTCCCCCATATTTTAATAGCTGGAAATTAGAAATAGGTCCTACCATTAAGGTATACATTTAATGTAATGTTTCTCCCAGGACCCCCACCCCACCTACTACTCATCAGGATCAAGAAAATATTATATATGCATTACATTTGCATGAGACAACAGAGGATATACACCAGAATGTTAATAGTTTTTTCCAAATGGTAAGATTGCAAAGAATTATTATTTTCTTCCTTTGGTTTTTCTATAATTTATACATTTTCTAAAATGAGCTTTAAAAATCTGAACAATGCCAACAACAAAAACAGCATCAAAAATTCCCAACCCCCCCCCAAAAAGCATCATGAATTCCCACATTACCTCCATTTTACGTAAAGGCAAGCAGGATCATGTGGGCTAAGGTATGGCGGAATTCCCATTCACTGTCCTCCCGAGAACAAGGAACCCTCAGAGAGAAGAGCTAAAGGGGCAGAGAGCAACATTTACCAGCTAATGCACCATCCTAGTGTCTCATCTACTGTAAAATATTGTGTCCAAGAAAAGCAACGTGGTAAGCAGACCTCACCGTACTATTTCACCTTCACTCCTTTCCAGTACCAATCAAAACATCTATGAGGGGTGGCAAATAGACTTTGTTTCAAATGCCAGTTCCCACTGATCAGTTGTAGCCCCTTGGAGAGCCCTGCTGGAAAAGATTCTGAGGCCAGTTGGAGTTCAGGAGCAAGGTGTTCCTGGTTGATCAGTCATGCCTGCCAGGGATCATGGTAACCCCAGTGCTACATATTTGCTAAGCCTGAAAGAATTTTCCTAGCTTTATTCTTGCTCTCTTACATTTAAGCAGACCATCTGCTTTTCCAAAGAGCAAAAACAAAAAGAGATCCTAACCAGACTAAGGACTATAATTTAAGGGCCTGGTTTCTGTTAACGCTAAGCTGGGCCTATTCTAGCAAAGATACAATTCAAACTTGCAAATCAGCATTTCACAGTGCAGCATTATATTTTAACGCTGAATACACATACATTAATGACCCAGTAATTTCATTCCTGGGATACACACCTCAATGTGTCTGCTCTTCAAGAGATAGGGAGCCTACAACAATGTTCATAGCAATCATTTACAGGAGACTGGAAAAATTAATTGTGGTATATACAAACACACAGTTTATTCATATTATTAATAGCTGCACAAAACCATATGGATGAATAATAAAACAAATAATTGAGTGAAAGATGCAAGTGACATAAAACCACATATAATATTGTACCTTTGTTTAAAAGATCAAAAACAAAACGTAAAAACTAAATTATACATTGTTTAGAAATACATAACTATGTGATAAAACTATTATTTAAAAGGCAGTAGAATATGCAACGCAAAACTTAAGATAGTTACCTTTGGAGCAGGCATGGGACAGGATAGAAAAAGATGAAGAAGATACACTATGTTGGAATATTCTAGCTGAGTTGGGTATTCATTTATTGCTATGCTTTATAGTATATATGTTAGAATATATAATGTATATGTTAGAATATATATAATAGTAGTTAGAATAATATGTATTACATATATTGTTTAAAGAATTAATTTTTATTTAATGCAGTGCTCAACTAAAAATAAAATCTTTCCTCATGTTTGCGTTGGAAGGGTAGGGCAGAAAGCCTGTCTTGCGATAACGTGGATTAGAACTTGCCACCTTTATAGAGTGACTTTTGTGGGTAACTCAGGCCTACCTCCTTCTTATCTTTAGGGCTGAGCCTCACCAGAAGCCTAAAGTGGATACAACTTTCTTTTGATGCCTCTCTGGGCTGTCTTGGGTATAACCAAAGAAAGAACAGCCTCTCATCTGTGCAGTGACAAGTTTGGATAATGCACTTCGAAAAAACCATCTCTTTTAGATTTTTTTCAATCATTTTAAAGATCATTTACCCCAAAATCCCAATTTTTATTACTTTATTACTATCCTAATATAACATTTAACGTAGCGTTTTATCTGCAATATGCACTAAGGTTGGTTTTATTATTACCTCAAATGAATGACAAATTATTTATAACAACAAAAACATGGAAATAACCTAAATGTCCAGTTATCAGCAAGTGGCAGAAGAACGTGCAGCCTTTAAATACTATGTCTCTGAAGAATATATAATAGTACAGGAGATGTCTAAATTATTAAATGAAAAGCATAATAGCTTGCATAATAAGATCCCAACTGTGTATTACAAACAAATGAAACCTATGTTTTAAAACAAGCTGGAAGGAAATACCTAACATGTTAAGAGTGGTTATCTTTGTGTGATATCTTTATTTTTCTTTCTGACTTTTCTAAAATAATAACTTTTATAATGAAAGGAAAGCCTACTCAGCTCTAAACATTCTTGAAAGAGAAACTTTAATCCTAGCATTTTGGGAGGCCGAGGCAAGAGGATCACTTGAGCCCTGGAGTTTGAGACCAGCCTGGGCAAGAGTGAGACCCCGTCTCTACAAAAAAAAAAAAAAAAAATAGAAAAATTCACTGGGTGTGGTGGTGCATGCCTACAGTCCCAGCTACTTGGGAGGCTGAGGTAGGAGGGTCACTTGAGCCCAGGAGTTCGAGGCTACAGTGAGCTATGATGATGCCATGGCACCTTGGCCGGGGAAACCCAGGGGGATTTTTTTCAAAAAAAAAAAAAAAAAAAAGATATTCTCCTATGTTTTAGACAGAATCAGGAAAAGGGATGGGGGAAGGAAAGAAAGAAAGAAAGAAAGAGAGAGAGAGAAGGAGGGAGGGAGGGAGGGAAAGAGGGAAACTGATTGCCTAGATTTGCTTTGGGGACTAGGAGCCACCAAATGGAGGTGTTCTCCACAAGGCCAGGTGGCAACTTGATGGCAGCCCCAAAATCAGTGTTCACAGTTCCTGTGTTTCTGGATCGTTGTGTTTTAACTCTGAATCCAGCTGATTCCTAGCTGTACTCACCCCTCCCCTGACACACACGCAAATTAATGAGATAAGACAAGTTGCCCCTGAAGAGCTATCGGTGTCACCTGGGCCCCCTATATTCCTCGGGTGGTTGTGAGCCACATGCTGCAGTTCACACCCTTCTCCCTGAAGGTCTCGGTAGGCAGGAAGAAAAGGGAATGTGAAAGCTAATCAGGTTATCTCTGAAAAGCAGTGCCCATTCCCAGGATGGCTAGTGCAGTGAGCCAATCACAAAGTCTAGATTATCAGAGGCCATCTTGATTCCCACCACATAAATGTCAAGCAGGTCATCCCAACTTTGATCTCAGAAAACATTGTCATTTTAATGTAATCACTGTGTAGTTTTGTTTAAAATAAAGATTTAGTATTACTTTAAAAGTTTGGTAATCCAGTGTAGACAGGGTTGTGGGGAAAATGGGGATATAAACTTAATAGATAAAGTCGCAATTGGTTAGCTTTAAAAAAAAAAAAAGTAAACTTAATAGAGCCCCTTTGGAGAGCCTATTAAAACTGAAAACAGCACACCCTCTGGTGCGGCAGTTTCTCATTGGTGTGATCTAGTCATATGCCCTGGAGAAGAATCACACACATGTATAAGTAGACACGGCTAAGGATTTTAATTATTTGTTTTTATGAAAAATTGGAAACCACCAAATGTATCCCAATAGGGAAATGGATAAATAAAATGTCATGTATTTATAAGGTGGAATATTTACAGCAATTAAAATTGGTGATCCATATAGCATATGTATTCTACATGGATAGCTCTACATGTAGTTAGAAGAAACAGATCTCTGGGGATTTAAAAGAAATATCTACAGACTTATAGTTCCTATAAAGGTAGACATCAAAAACATGTTTAGAGAAAAGAGCAAAATGATATCTAAAGTATGAAATCACTTCTGTAAGAAAAGACAACATAGACAATTTGCAGCTATCCATTTTGATAAGTGCAAGTATGTGTATGTAATTGTACAAGAACATTGTAGAAGGAAATGCATTGAAATAATAACATAAGTTACCTCTGAAGAAAGGCAGAAGGGACTGGGATTGGGTGATACTCTAATTTTTCAAAGGTAAATGGATTCCTATGGTACTTATGTATTTATAATTAATTTTTTAAACTCTCAACAATTACTTTATCCTTTATTTATTATATCAAAAGAAGCTAAAAACATGGAGTTTTCTGTAAGGAAATGTTTCCCACAGAACCACACCCACCTTTCTACCCCCAGCACACTCCCTTCTTCCTTATTTTTTTTTCCCATGCTTTCATAGCATTTGGAAGCAGCAGACCCTTTCAGCCAAGTTCACCGGTGTTAGGAGAAGGTGCCCAAAGCCTTTGCTCACCTTTATCATCCTTTCAGGAACCACAGCAAATCACACTGGCAATGACCCCTTGCAGAAAAAGCGATGCCAGAAAACAACTGGCAAAGGTGCCATCTTGTTAAAAAAAGATCACATGAATTTTATCCTTTGCCCTGATGATTTTGAAAGCAAAGTATGTTAGAATTTGGCACCAGCCAAACCAACAGGAGAGAAGAAGGCAACTCCCCACATTTCATACCTGTCAAAAACCACTGCGGAATAAGCCCTCTCGGCAAAGATGACATCTGCAGCCCAGAACTCCTTGGTGGCCTTCAGACCCCTGCCTTTGCCCTCAGAAGTGAAGACCTCCACATTCTCCATTCTCCCTATTGTCATCTCAGAGTCTGTCAGACCAGCACGGTGGATATTTAACACTGAGCCAAGTCTCTTGTCACTGCTGCTATTTCAGCACCTTCGGCATCCCAAAGAGCAAGACTATAAATGGACAAGCCACCTCCCCTTCTCCACCCCCTCTCAGCCACTGGGCCCTCACCTCCCCCTCTGCCACTTTTCCCGGAGGTGGGGATGGGACAGGCAAGAGGACAATGATCTGGGAAGGGTCTCACTCATCACCCAGCAAAGCTGACTGAGCAGAAAATGACCATTTTCTGGGCTAATGTGGTTCTGGGCTTGGGCCTGAAAAGTTTTGAAAAGTTCCTTTGTAGGAAGAAACTATCTGTATATGCTAAGTTCTGGCTGCAGTTATGTTCAGCTTTAGCTGGAATAGGGAGCACTTGGTCAGTAGAATATTTTTAGCAGCCAGATGCCTCTGTCAATCAAAAACAGACAGCTGGAATGGTCCAAGAGAAGAGGCAAGCTGAAAATTGCTGCTCTGGGGCCCTTCAGCTGTCAGCTTGCACTTTCTCAAGTGAGATGGGCCCCTCGCCCCACCCCTCTCAGTCTCTCTGCCAAGGGTAGACTGTTGCAAGAAGCTGCAGGAGCTAAACTGAGCCTTTGACATATACATAACAGAACTATTTAGTCTCCAAGGGGCATCCTTTCTCTCCAATATCACCTGGGGCTCTCACAGCACCCCTACTCCAAGGCATGGAGTTCCCTATTCTTAGCATCACTGATGATGCTGCTGGATGCAGGCTGGATACAAAGAAGGCAGGCTTTAAAAATAACCCCCCCACACACCACCACCGGCCGTCTTTCTATCAGATTTCCTTTAAACCTGTGTCTGCTGCCAGGAAAATACCAATGTGCTCTGTCCTTCCTCTTACCCGGGAGTAAGAACGTTGAAGGGACAGTTCTAAAATCCCCATTGAACTAAATGCAACTCTTCTTGGCTACCAGACAACTCTCACTGAGGATGAAAAGAAAGATACCTGCAGATCTAGAGCTCTGGCTTATCTTCCATGTAATATTTTTAGTTTCTGGGATGCATATATTTATGGAGGACCCCGTATCCTAGATCTTTCTAAGTGTAGTAGTTCACAAGCACTAGTTTCTGAGTAGGATGGATCTGGGTTTGAATTCTTTTTCTCCCCAAAATTTAGGGGGTACAAGTGTTTTTGTTACATGGATGAATTGTATTATGCTGAAGTCTGGGCTTTCAGTATACCTGTCACAGGAATAGTGTACATTGTACTCAATAGGTAGATTTTTATCCCTCATTCTCCTCTTACCCTCCCTCCTTCTTAATTTCCAATGTCCATCACACCTCTTTATGACTATATATATCCCTCATTTAGCTCCCACTTATACGTGACAACACATGGTATCTGTTTTTCCATTCCTGAGAGACTTCACTTAGGATAATGGTCTTCGGTTCTATCCAAGTTGCTGCAAAAGACATTATTTCATTCCTTTTTATGGCTGAGTAGTGCTTCATGGTGTGTGTGTGTGTGTGTGTGTGTGTGTGTGTGTGTGTGTCTGTGTCTATGTGTATTTATACACACAAACACACATACTACATTTTCTTTATCCATTCATCAGTTGATGGGCACTTAGGTTGGTTTGCAATTGTGAATTGTGCTATGGTAAACATCTGGGTGCCAGCGTCTTTCAGATGTAACAACTTATTTTCCTTTGAGTAGATATCCAGTAGAGGAATTGTTGAATCGAATGGTAGGTCTACTTTTAGTTCTTTGAGGAATCTCCATACTGCTTTCCATAGCAGTTGTTCTAGTTTACATTCCCACCAACAGTGCATAATAAGTGTTTCCTCTTCACCTCATTCATGCCAATATCTATTGGGTTTTTTACTTTTTAATATGGCAATTCTGACAGAGGTAAGGTGGTATCTTATTGTGGTTTTAATTTGCATTTCACTGATAATTAGTGACATTAAACATTTTTTCATATGGTTGTTGGCCATTTGTCTATCTTTTTTTGAGAAAAGTCTGTTCATATATTTTGCCCACTTTTTGATGAGGTTATTTGTTTTTTTCTTGCTTATTAGTTTAAATTTTTTGTAGATTCTGGATATTAGCCCTTTGTTGGATGTACGGTTTGTGAATATTTTCTCCCATTCTGTAGCATGTCTATTTACTCTGTCAATTACTTCCTTTGCTATGCAGAAAGTTTTTGGT
Organism: Propithecus coquereli; assembly: GCF_000956105.1. Taxonomy (NCBI): domain Eukaryota; kingdom Metazoa; phylum Chordata; class Mammalia; order Primates; family Indriidae; genus Propithecus; species Propithecus coquereli. The sequence goes on from NW_012145856.1 coordinate 762,392, forward strand.
TTAATTAAGTCCCATTTATTTATTTTTGTTGCTGCTGTATTTGCTTTTGGGATCTTACTCATAAGTTCTTTGAGTAGACCAATGTCTAGAGGAGTTATTCCTATGTTTTATTCAAGAATTTTTATGGTTTCAGGTTTTACATTTAAGTCTTTAATCTATCTTGAGTTAATTTTTGTATATGGTAAGAGACAGGGATATAATCTCATTCTTCTGCATGTGTCTATCTGGTTTCCCCAGCACCATTTATTGAATAATGGGCATCCTCTCTCCAGTGTATGTTTTTGTCTGCTTTGTCAAAAATCAATTGGTCATAGCTATACGGTTTTATTTCTGAGTTCTCTACTCTGTTCCATTGGTCTATGTGTCTACATTTATACCAGTACCATGTTGTTTTGGTTACTATAGCCTTGTAGTATAATTGGAAGTCAAGTAATGTAATGCCTCCAGATTTGTTCTTTTTGCTAAGGATTTCTTTGACTATTCAGACTCTTTTTTGGTTCCATATGAAGTTTAGAATTATTTTCTAGATCTGTGAAAAATGATGTTGGTGTTTTAATAGGAATTGTGTTGAATCTGTAAATCACTTTGGACAGAATGGACATCTTAACAATGTTGATTCTTCCAAACCATGAGCATGGGATGCTTTTCCATTTGTTTATGTCATCTATGATTTCTTTCATTTCATTCGTTTTGTAGTTCCACTTATAGAGATCTTTCACCTCTTTGGTTAACTATATTCCTCATTCCTCAGTATCTTTGGCAGGGGCTGGGGGGGGGGAGGGTTTCTTTTGGAAACAGGGTCTCACTCTGCCACCTAGGCTGGAATGCAGTGGCTTCATCATAGTTCACTGCAACCTCGAACTCTCAGGCTCAAGCAATCCTCCTCCCTCAGTCTCCTGCGTAGCTGGAACAACAGGTGTATGTCACCCTGCCTGGCTAATTTTTCTATTTTTTATAGAGATGGGGTCTCAATCTTGCTCAGGCTGGTCTCAAACTCCTGATCTCAAGCGATCTTCTCACCTCAGCCTTCTTTGCAGTATTGTAGATGGCACTGAGTCCTTGATTTGACTCTCAGCTTGACTGTCATTAGTACATAGAAATGCTATTAATTTGTGTACATTAATTTTATAACCTGGGACTTTATTGAATTTATTTATCAATTCTAGGAGTCTTTTGGTGGAATCTTTAGGGTTTTTTAGGTATAAGATCAAATCATTGGCAAACAAGGATAGTTTGACATCCTCTTTCCTGATTTGAATGCCTTTTATTTCTTCTCGTGCCTGATTGCTCTAGCTAAGATTCCAGTACTATGTTGAATAGAAGTGGTGACGGTGGGCATCCTCATCCAGTTCTTAGGGGGAATGCTTTCAACTTTTCCCCATTCAGTATGATGTTGGCTATGGGTTTGTCATATATGGCTTATTATTATTTTGAAGTATGTTCCTTATACGCCTAGTTTGTTGAGGATTTTTACCATGAAGGATGCTGGATTTTATCAAATGCTTTTTCTGCATCTATTGAGATGATCATATGATCTTTGTTTTTACTTCTGTTTATGTGGTTAATCATCCTTGCATCCCTGGGATGAAACCCACTTGATCATGGTGGATTATCTTTTTGATGTGCTGTTGAATTTGTTTTGCTAGTATTTTGTTGATGATTTTTGCATCTATGTTCATAAGAGATATTGGTCTATAGTTTTCTTTTTTTGTTTGTTGTTGTGGGTTTAAATTCTGAGCCTGCCACTACCACCTTGAGATGGAACCTCAAGGGTGATAATTTCCACCTCACTGGATTGTTGTGAAGGTAAAATGAGATAATATGCATAAAGAACATAACATAGCACTTGGCACTTCATAAAGTTCTCAGTAAATGATAACTCTTTTATTTGATTCATTCTGCCACATTATCCTCTCTTAACTATCAAGATGTACCAAAAATTATAATGTATCTTCAACCAAATTGCATCTTCCAAATCCTTTGACTCTGAAAAGGACATCAAAAATCTGTTGTCAGACCATATATCCCAATTTTTAGGTCAGGACACACAGCTGAGAGAATATCTCAGTGACTTCAGATAAATCCCAGAGAGCAAAACACTTAAGACATTTACCAAGTTAGGTGCCTCAAAAAGTAAACATCATATGTTCCCAAGAAAAAATATATTAAGTTTTTCTCCCTGGTTATCTAGTGGTTAGGAAAAAATAAAAATAAATAAAAAAGAGTTTTTCAATCCAGGTTAGCTTCCAATGAATGCCAATATCCACATTTTCAGGCAACTCAGTGCTTTACAACAACTAGTCTTCTCTCAGGGGCCAGGGGTTCAGCCTGGTAGGAATGGGGTTGTTCTTCTGTAGACACTGCACTCTTGGAGCAGGTTCAGCCCAACCCATAGTCAAAAAAGAAATCTACCTACCCTGAGACCAGAAAAAGAGAGCAAGCATCAACCCTTGGGCTTTAATTATATCTATGGGTCACAACCTTATCAGAACAATCATTATTATAGTATTAAAGTATGGTAGACAGAATAATGGCCTCCCAAAGATGTCCAGGTCCTACTGTCCATGTTACCTTACATGGCAAAGGGACTTAGCAAATGTGATTAAGGATTTTGAGATGGAAAGGTTATCCTGGATTATCCAGTGGGACCAGTATAATCACAAAGATCCTTATGAGAGGAAGGCAGGAGGGTAAAGATTAGATGAGAAGGCGATGTAACAATGCAAGCAAGAGGCTCAGGGTCAGAGATATATTTGAAGGTGCTAAGCTGCTCACTTTAAAGATGGAGAAAGAAGGGGCCATGAGCCAAGAAATGGGAAAAGGCAAGGGAACGGATTCTCACTCCAGGGCCTCCAGAGGGAGCGCAGCCTGCCTCCTTGATTTTAGCCAGGTGAACCCCATTTCTGGCTTCTGACCTCCAGAACTCTAAGATAATAAATTTATGTTGTTTTAAGCCACAAAATTTGTCACAATTTGTTACAGCAGCAATAGGAAACTAACACATAAAGTATTATACTTTCTCATTATAGTCTCTCAATATAATAAATATATAACATTTTTGCAACTCTGAAATTCATACATAAGATCACTAACTAGCTCTTATACCTAAAAATCATAAATCACTAGTCTAACCTAATGAAGCAGAAAGAAAATGAAAGCTGACTTGTAATAAATTAATATACATTAATTGTAAATTAAATAGGTAAATGTGCTCGTTATACATATGCTTGGGTACAACTATACTAGACGATATGATAAAATCGTTAGATGTTTGCACCTCTAAGTTGAATCACTATGATAGTGAGATCTAAAAATGCAGATTGATTTTGGAGACACAAATACCATTTGGGGCATTATTGTCTGTGACCATGATTTTCTGAAATGGTGAATGACTCTTTGTGGAGTTCTGAACAAAAGAAAGTATAATCTTCCTTTGGTTAACAAGAAATTGCATTCCTGGAAAATTCAGTGTAAATTAAAACTTTATAAAAACTACTCTATGATTATATGCAAAACAGAGTTCTAGACTGAGATAATTATGAACCAGTTTTTTGCCCACTTGAAATGAACGTTTGAATATTCGAGGTTGTGCAGAATAGGCAAAGATTCTTCATTGTATAAGGCCGCTCGCCTCTTGTTTCCCAGGGCATCTAGCACCTCTGGCCAGGATCAGTGAGACAGGAGATGTTAGCATTAGCTCCCAGGCTGGTGATAGGGAAGGAGGAAGTGGGCCTTACTACACCGCATATCAACACAAATCCTAGTAAAAATTTTATGCCCATCTGCCCTTGCTACAGCCCCTCCTCAGTCTTTTTTTTTTTCACCAAGATCCAAACCTTTCTTGACTGCCCTGCCCTGCCAACAATATGCCAGTAGCACCCCACAATCATTGTGACAACCATAAGTTCTCACCACATTCTGAAATGCTTTCTATGTAGACTTGCTTCCATTAAGAACTACAGGACTTATCTTCAGGAAAAGTACATCTAGAGTTTTGAAAGGATTTCTTACTGCCCTACTCGAGATGTTTAATCAGAGAAGAAAAGATTTAGGAAGGACATGAGAGCTTTCTTTGATGTCATACATCTTGAAGTATGGAAGAAACAGATTCATTCTGCCTTTCCTGAGAGATCAATCTAGGGGCCAGGTGGACATAACTGCATGGCAATGGAGTGTGATGGTTAAGATTGAGCTTCACAGACCTTCACAATCATGTCTCTATAGATGAGCCCTTCTCCACTCCAGGAAGATGGAAACTTTTTCCATTGTTAATGATTTCAAAAGGCTTCCAGTCTCCTTCTTTTGTGTCTCTGAATAAAGAAGGGTTGTGAGAAAAGGAGAAAAATGAGGCAGCTCAAGCCAAAAGTCACTGGCCCACAAGAGAGGTCTTAGCTGGAAGATTCCAGACAAGGAGACAACAAGAATGACCACTATGGGATAGAGCCATTGTTCTGTCTAGCTATATTTCAGCTGACCTCACACACACACACACACACACACACACACACACACACACACGCTAAGAATATTATCATGGCTCCCCAGTATCCCCATACCCTAAAGAAGGTGAGAGGCAATCAGAGCAGGATATGCTATACAAGGGTAATGCGGGTCCCTAATCACAAAGCGTAAGGGTAGAAGAATGTGACATGAAGAGGCCAGGAGTGGGGGCTGTTTGGGGAGAGCTACCAGTGTAACATCACAAGACTAGGCATGGGTTTCAAGCATCCTCTTAATATAAGAAGGGGCTCCACTTGTTAACCTGCATTGTGGGAAGAATCTGTCCCTAAACACCATGTTGCAGCCCCTAAATCTTTAACTGTAGCCTGTATTCATATTATTGTCCTGAGCCTTTGAGCAAATAATGTCAGAGGCCTTGAAAGAGTGATGGTGTTTCCCTTGGTTGGGTTATGTTGCAATTCAGGGACTATATACAAATAAATGTGAGGGTGGAGACGTAAATCAAACCCATATAGTTTGTGATAAGTTTTGAATCACTGAGGACAGTTTGTTTACCTGTTTTAATACTGCAGCCACTAATCTACTAAGCTCTGGAAAACCTCCAATCATACCCTGTTGAAAGACCCACTGGCTAAGTCACACGCCTGTGATCACCATCTAATGGCAAATCAAGGGAGCTACAAGATCTTAAATCTTTTCTAAGGCCTATTCTAGTAAAAGAACAGCCCTTATCACTAGATTCGACCTTCTTTTTACCCACAGCTAAAGTTCATTTAGACCAGGGTGACACAGGAAAGTGGATCCCAAAACGCGGGATCAGTCCTGAAGGCAGAATGGGTTCTTGGCTTCAAACAGGAAAGAATTCAAGAGCAAGCCAACAGAGTAAAGCAAAAGCACGTTCATTAAAGTAGGAAAAGAAAACTGAGGCTGCCCCATAGGGCAGTGGCTAACTCTCAGAGCAACAGATAGTGAGTTGCTGGGGTCTTATTTTATACCTTCTATTTAATTTTATGTTAGGTGGAGGGAGGATTATTCATAAGATTTCTGGGAAAAGGGTAGGGAGTTCCCAGAACTAAGGGTCCCTCCCCTTTATAAATCATATGGAATAACTTCTGGGAGTTGCCTTGGCATTTCTAAACAGTCCTGGCGCTGGTGAGAGTTTCTTTTAGTATGCTAATACATTATAAACAGGGTATAAGGCCAGGCGCGGTGGCTCACGCCTGTAATCCTAGCACTCTGGGAGGCTGAGGCGGGTGGATTGCTCAAGGTCAGAAATTTGAGACCAGCCTGAGCAAGAGCGAGACCCCGTTTCTACTAAAAAATAGAAAGAAATGATCTGGACCACTAAAAATATATAGAGAGAGGAAAAAAAATTAGCCGGGCATGGTGACACATGCCTGTAGTCCCAGCTACTCGGGAGGCTGAGGCAGAAGGATCGCTTGAGCCCAGGAGTTTGAGGTTGCTGTGAGCTAGGATGACCCCACAGCACTCACTCTAGCCCGGGCAACAGAGCCAGACTCTGTCTCAAAAAAATACAAATAATAATAAAAAAAATAAACAGGGTATAATGAGCAGTGAGGGCAACCTGAGGTTGTTTTTCCGTAGCCATCTTGGTTCTAGCTGCTTTGGATCGGCTTCTCCACCGCTTCCTGTTTTATCAGAGACCTTGGTTCAGGTCTTATGACTCCTTATCAAGCAGGGCCTGCTGTTTCCCTATCTTAAGAGGGAAACAAGTTTCCTTTAGGCCTGTGGACTAAGAATGGTTTGTACCTTCTTTAATGATTGAGAAAAACAAATCAAAAGAATACTAGTTTATGACACAGGAAAATTATATGAAATTCAAATTTCGGTGACCATAAATAAAAATGTATTAGAAAATAGCCACGCTCATATGTTTACATATTTTCTATGCCTGCTTTCACACTACAACAAGCAGAGTTGATTATTTGCAACGGAAAACATATGGTCCGCAAAGCCAAAAATATTCACTATCCAGCCTTTATAGGATATGTTTGCCAATCCCTGCTTAGACTAATAATAGCTTAATACCTGACAACATTAAATAGGCCAAGGGAAGCTTACTGCTTCCAAGTGCATTCACTAGGTGATTCATTCATTCATTCCACAAGCATTGAGAGGAACACGATCAAGGAAAAAGTTCCTGTGCACATCTACCACTCACATTCCAGGATGAAAGGATCAACTTCCCTCCTTAGTAGACCATGATTAAAAAAAAAAAAAAGACTATGATATCCTGCATAATTACATCCCTGATGAAACTTCACACTCTCCGGACTCTGTGTTGTTACTCAAATAGCATGCTTGCTTCCCTCTTTCTCCCTCTGGCTCTAAGAAATCCTTAGTTGTGAAACGGTTTCCTCCCAAGAATTCCTAAATTCACTCATTCCGCGTGCAGGCACTGCGCTCAGTGCCCCAGATATAAAGGTGAATAAAATGTAGGCCCTGTCTTTAAGACATTGATCATTTAATGAGGAGGAGCATGTAAGATGGTGAGAGATAGAAGACAAAGAGGAAAGATGTCCAGGGCAGTCTGAGGAGCCAGAGAAGGCTTCAGAAGAGAAATGGCAGACAAAGAGAAGTGGGGCATAGGAGAACCAGAAGAGGAGGAGATCATTTCAGGCTCAAGGACAGAGCAGGAGCAAAGATGTGGAGGTCAAGAAACAGCACGACATGTGAGACAACTACCATTGGGTGGGTATTGTGGGAGCACAGAGTGTTACACTTCTCTTTACCATTCTGGCACCAGCGTTTTTATGTCCCACTGTTTCTTGTACATTTGAAAGCTATTCTAACAGCAACAACAACTGTTTGAATGCTTAAAATTGTTCTTTACTTACATTACCACAGGTTTCACAGCACATTTTGAGGTGCCATATACTGATTTCTGACTTTACCTGCAATTCCTGTCTCTCAAAAAATGTATGAAACCAAACAATAACCCAACTGCTGTGGGACCACTTGCTCAAGACTTCTTGGGTGTGGCTGCCCAGGCCATAGTCACACATATTAGGCTCAGAGTAAACTTCTTTAAATTGTGTTACACAGTTTGGGGTTTTTTTTAATTGTTATTTATTTATTTTTTTATTTCTGCATAATATGGCCATATGAATGTTTAGGTTACATTGCCCTTGCCCCCTCCATGGGGTGTTTTTTTTCTATTAACATTTCTGAGAGGAAGAGGAGTTCATTAGGAAGAAGAGCAGATGTTAGGTAGATAGCAAGAGACCTCCAAGACTCTCCTAGGGGACAAAAGTGGGTGCCTTGTCTGGGCGATACCTTGAGCAATTGCCCCACCGGGGAAGAAGGACAAGGGCACCACCGCCATCTTGGTGCTGCCTCACTTTAATTCTGCCCTGAGTAACTGCCACGCCTGGGGGAAGGAGGAACCCCTGCTAATCTGCAAAAGAAGGCAGGGAATCCCCAGCCCACAGGCCAGGCAGCCCAGGCACAGTAGGATTTGGGAAGTGACCTAGAGTAACCTAAGGCTAATTATCATGTCATTAACTGTCCATCAAAGTGGTTCAGTGGTGACATCTGAACCACAAGGAGGGCCCAATCCAGACTCTATAAAACAGGACCCCAGACCATAATCAGAGCCTTTTTTTACGACAAGAGGCCCATTCATCTTCTGTGGCAAATGTATCTTTTTTTT
>NW_012145856.1:770960-803659 GCF_000956105.1 Propithecus coquereli
CTCTATAAACCTATCTTGCCCTTCCTCAGTAAACTTCATTTCATGCTTGCCTTGCCTTTGGTGTGTCTGGTCATTCTTTGGCCAAGAGCACACCAAGAACTGAGAACAGACAAGATTACCAATCCCAAACCCCAACAGAGAGGGCATTTCAAGAAAACGGAGGAGCATATATGGTACTTTAAGTTGAGTTATGTAATAGTGTGTATATAAATATATAGGAATCAGTATGGGTTTAACATTGCATAATCATAAGGTGAAGGCAGTGCAGGGAGGTGAGGGCAGTGGAAAGATAATGAGATCAGGGAGGTATGCAAAAACCTGGTAGTACTTGGTCTGACTTTTTCCAACAGACAATGAGGAGCCAGTAATGAGTTTGAGATACAGCCTTTTGGTAGCAATATGGAGAGTAGATTAGAGCAGTTGAAGTCAGGGGAAGGGAGATCTTAGCAGGTTTCTAGCAAGAGATGATGGGAATCTGAAATAAGGCAATGTCAGTGTGACAGAAAGTAGAGAATACCCAAGAGAAACTTTTGCACAATGCACCAGGAGACCCGCTCATCAACAGGAAAATGGATGGAAGTGTTCATCTAGCAATGAAATGAATAAACTACAGCTGTATTCAACAACTTAGATGAACCTCAATAAAATATTAAGTGAAACAAGTCCCAGAATACTGCATAAAGATTAAACCTTATAATGTAAAGAAAAAGGAAATGATGAATACAAACCAGGGTAGTGATTTCCTTGGGATATGGGGCTTGACATGATGAGATTTATACATTTTTACGTACTTATTTGTGTGTATAATATGTATAATAGATGCATACACTTAAAGAGCGAGACGAAGAGACAAAAAGGTCGCTTATGGACCAATGATGACAACCAAGGATTGTGCTTAATCTAGTCTGTGTATTAAAGACCGTAACAAAAAAAAGAAAGATTAAGGCAGGAGATAATGTACTTCTGAGATACTTTCGGGGTGGATCTGTGGCTTGCCAGACTCTTTTTCGCCTCAGTTGGTTTTAGATTCATTCTCCCGAGGCGATCAGCTCCAAGTCCTCTTCCTTCCACCCAACAAGAGGGCGAAGGGGCGGGAGGTTAACGAGCCCCGCGAGCAAGCTTAGAGCTGGGCCAGAAACAGCCGGCCGAGGTGGGCGCAGCAAACAATAAGGCGGGGCTAAACGGGCTTCCTGGGAGCGAGGCTCCCGAGCAAGCGCAGTAGCACGCCTCCGAGCCATGGCGTCTGTGCCGTCCAGTCATTCGCCGGTAGCGGCGGCGACTTCCCCTCCGGAAGCCGGGTCTCCGCCTCCTCCTCCCACCCCGCCTGCTCAGCGGCGGAGGCGGCGGCGGCGGCAGCGGTTGTTCCTGCCTCTCCGCCACCTCCACCGGGGCCTATCCCGTGGCCGGCGGCGTTGGCGGGGAGGGGGACAGTAGTTGTAGACGCCCGCCCCTGCCTCAGAGAAGGTGAGTTCCCGCCCCGGCGGCGGGGGCGGCCCGGCCTTCAGCCCCTCAGCTCCCGCGGCCCAGGAAAGGCTCCGCACGTCCAGCTCGCCGGGCGCGCCCAGGAGTGCGAAATGGCTGACAGGGCGCGGCCGGACTCCCGCCGCGCGCTCCCGGGCAGGGGCGCTAGGACTCCCGAGAGGAGTATGGAGGGAAGGGACGCCTCAGCCTGCCGAGGAAGCTGAGGTCTGAGGGGGAAAATGGAGGCGGCCAGGCAGAAGTCTGTGGACCTGGAGCGTCACGGAAAAGGAAGGGAGGTCGATGAGGAAACCCCAAGATTGAGGGGACAGAGACGAAGGGAAAAAATCCTAAGACATAGAAGAGAGTAAGCCTCCGTTTGACGAAATTGAACATCCTGGAAAGTAGAAACTAACCAGTAGGATACTTAGGGGGAGAGGTGGAGTTAGGAATTGGGGAGAGTAGGAAGTAGCTTGGGCACTCTGGGAAGAGAAGAGGGGGCGAGGGTTTGAGAGGATCACTTTGGAGCGTTTTCCTAGGCTTTGAAGATAGGGCCCTGTAAGACAGACTTCTAAGATCACAGGCCCATCTTGATAGTGGTCTGAGTTTTTTTTTTTTTTTTTTTTTTTGAGACAGAGTCTCACTCTGTTGCCCGGGCTAGAGTGAGTGCCGTGGCGTCAGCCTAGCTCACAGCAACCTCACACTCCTGCGCTCAAGCGATCCTCCTGCCTCAGCCTCCCGAGTAGCTGGGACTACAGGCATGCGCCACCATGCCTGGCTAATTTTTTCTATATATTTTTAGTTGGCCGATTAATTTCTTTCTAATTTTAGTAGAGGCAGGGTCTCGCTCTTGCTCAGGCTGGTCTCGAACTCCTGAGCTCAAACAATCCGCCCGCCTCAGCCTCCCAGAGTGCTAGGATTACAGGCATGAGCCACCACGCCCGGCCGTGGTCTGAGTTTTAATACGTATCTACCAGTGAGTCAAAGATAAAGCCGGACATAAGAACGGTGAAAAGAGAGTTCATTCCGTAACTACTGACAGTGGGAGAAAGAGTGGGCTCCGTACGTATTTGCTCAGACGTGACTGGCGCTTTAAAGGGAGAAGGAGGGGGAGGGGAGGGGAGGGCTCAAGTAGAGTCAAGGAGGTGAAAAATTACAAGGGGTCAGGCAGTGTAAATGCAAATCGGCCGGCTGTGTCTGCTGGCTGGGAACTTATCTAAGTTAGGATACTATCCGCCCGGCTCCTGGGAGCTAGGGGACATATCCTTCCCGATTACATTTCAGAGGAATGGCATTCAGGTCCTTGAGAAAGACACTCGGGGTTGTAAGAGATACATGCACATCTCAAAGGGACAGAGGATTCGCTATTGTGAGCCCTTTTTAGTAAATGCTTTTAAAAAGATAGGTCAAGGGCCTGTCATCTGGCGTTGGCTAGAACAAACAGTAAATTCTTTTGACAGCCCAGAGCTTTTCCAAACAGGAACTCAAAAACTCAAAAGTGGGGTGGGTTGCTTCAAGGGCCTGGCCTTAGGCTGCTAGGGGCCATGTTAAATTTTGGTTAAGTCTCTTCTTACAGGGGTTTGCAAACTTTTTACAGTTCTCACCAACACATTTCCCCTAACACAAAAAGCTATTTCTTGACCATCTCAGTCTAAGAGTTCTTACAAGTACTACTATATATATGCAAACAGCCTGCTTGTTGCAAACTGAAATAACGCTTTAAAGCAGTTTTGGAAATTATTTTAGATGGTAATGCTTGATCCCACTGCAGAAGATCTAAGTAAAATATTCAGCTATGTTCAGTTTCATAATTTTGAGTATTTGCTGTGTTGCCTTACATTGCTTTTCATCTTCAGAGTGAAAGATGATGAAAGCCAGATTATTATAGAATCATTTAAATGCCTTTTTCTAGGAGAGACACCCATAAATATAATAGCCTTATAAAACTAATTTCTTTCTCATCATTTTTCATAATTTATGTGTTATTCCATAATATTTTACACAGATGTCAGTTCACGTGATGCTAGCAATAAGCATGCTATGCCACTTTAAGGTGGGAAGATGAAACTACTGGACTGGTAATAGGTTATAGTGCTAATTTCTCCACTAGCTGTATGACCCTAAGTCCCAAACTTTCTGGACTTGAGTTGTGCCATCTCTGTGGTGGGGGAATTGGAGTAGCCTTGTGGTTCTCAACTACAGGCGATTTTGCCCCCAGAGGATATCTGGAACCTTTTTGGTTGTCACCACTGGGCAGGAAGGGATGGGAGCCAATCATAATTCCGAAAGACAAAATCCTGAATGTTGAAATCCCAAAAGATCAAAATCCCTAAAGTCTAAAATCCCAAAAGATCTATGTCTTGAAAATATAATTCTGGAAAAAATAATTTTAAAACTTTTAAAAAATATTTACATTTTAAAAGTGTATTTATTTGAGAAACATAACACAACGGAGCACTTCATAGGCCATTTTACACAATAAAATAGGCAATGATAATGTGTTTTTGCAGACACAGGTATGCTAATGACAGTTGCTTGGGTATAACCGTTATGAGCAAATGAACCTTATTCATAAGGAAATAGGTAAAAAAGGGAAATGTATAAATGCATATCACTAAGGTTGTTAATTGTGTGCAACCAGCTTTATAACTGTGGTTACCTAAAATACCATGACTGCCCAAGAGTTTGAGGCTGCAGTGAGCTGTGATCGCACCATTGCACTCCAGCCTGGGCAACAGAGCAAGACCCCTGTCTCTGAAAAATTTTTTAAGAAAGAATGAAATACTGTGACAAACAACCTAAGTCTTTTGATGAGATCGGTCAAACAGTGGTAAGTCACCATTACATATATAGTCACCCAAAGAGCCTAGATCTCAAGAAATTTTATCTTTCACAATTGCAGATGTACAAAAAGGACATATCTTCATTTATTGAGGAAGTTTCGACGTTTTTAGGTACATGCACAACACTGACACTCAATGTTATGATAATGCACTTTTATGAGGTCAAATTTGCAAAAAATGCATAAAACAAATTAGAACTCTCTACAAATCTCTACACAGTTTATACCTCCAGTTTTGGAAATGATGTGAAGGTGAAATACATAGCATAGTGAATTGAAAAAAAATGGTGAAAAAAAAACTAAAAAAATTTGATATGAAAAAGTGTGTAAGAGCTGGCCTTACATGATGCAACTACCTTGTGATTTTGATTTTGGGGATTTTAGACATTAGGGATTTTATTTTAGACTTTAAGGATTTTGATCTTTCAGGATTTCAACATTTGGGATTATGATTTAAACCCAGGAGGGACATGGTGATCAAGTGCCAGTGCTACTGACATCTAGTTGATGTAGGCTAGAGATGCTGCATACATCCTAAAATACACAGGACAGCCCCACACATACACCAAAGAGTCATCCTACCCACATGTCAGTAATGTCAAAGTTGAGGAACCCTACGCTAACCAAACCCTGAGGTCCTTTACAACTTTAAAATTGTGAACTGATTTAGCAGTTCTGTGTTGGTATTCTTTCCATGGCATGGCTGTATATTAGAACAGTAATTCATAAAACATGAAACTTTGACCTGTAATGGCCACGAGATGACATCAGAGAGTAGTAAAATCTGTTGAGTTAGGGTTGAGACTCTTCACTGAGATTTGAAAAACAATATAATTGTTACCTTAAAAATTACCTATTGTGGCTGGGTGCTGTGCCTCATGCCTGAAATCCCAGCACTTTGAGAAGCTGAGATGGGAGGATTGCTTGAGGCTGGGAGTTTGAGACCAACCTGGGCGATATAACGAGACCCCATCTCTACAAAAAATTCTTTAAAAATTAGCCAAGCGTGGTGATATGTAGTCCCAGCTACTCAGTAGGCTGAGGCAGGAGGATCACTTGAGCCCAGGAGTTAGAGACTAAAGTAAACTGTGATCACACCACTGCACTCCAGCCTGGGATCTTTAGAGAGTAAGACCTTGTCTCTGAAAAAAAAAGAAAATTACCTCCTGTCACTTTATTTCAAGTAAATATCCTTCATTAACAATTAACTGCCACTTGACAAATGGTAAATATTGGTTATGTCACACTATTTAAAACACAATTAGGACTCAATCTAGTTTTAGATATTTATAAAAGCCTTAAATAATTGCCAATTATGATAGTGGATAAACAAGATTAAAAAACATGGGTGGGTACTTAGCCAGTATCTCTTTTCGTTGTCATTAGGAGATTCCTCCAAAAGGTATCAAAGAATTGCCATGCTTCCAGTTACTACAATTTCATTCTCACTTTCAAAATTCTGATAGGATCATTAAAACTGATTTGAAGAACATCTGCTAATCTGTTTTCACCTACATGTATACGTTAACAGAAAAACTCCAAACTCTAAAATAATTTGAAGAGATTTATTCTGAGCTGACTATGTATGACCTCAGCCTGGATCACATGGCTGCAAGAGGTCCTGAGAAAATGTGCCCAAGGCGGTCAGGTTACAGTTTGGTTTCATACACTCATAGAGGTGAGAGTTACATATAAAATCATAAATCAGTACATGGAAGGTGTACATTGGTTTGGCCTGAAGAGGTGAAACATTTCGAAGCAGGGGTTTTCAAGTTATAGGTGGGTTCAGAGATCCTTTGATTTGTAGTTGGTTAAAGAAATAAAGCTTTATCTAAGCTTTGGATTGTTTTAAGTTAAGGAAGTCTTAATTAGAGATGAGCAAGCAACTGTACATATACACATACACCAGACTCAAGTGAGGACTCAAGTGATCTGTTAAGTAAATTGATGGCCTGCAAGTGTGTTTTAACCTTTGTCTTGCATGGCCTTAGGTCCTGTTAATAATTTAATATCTTATTGTCACAAAGAATAACTCCAAAAGGGAGGCAGCATAACAGGCTTGTCCAACCTCCTTTCTCCATCTCATGACTGGCAAATCAGTTGGAGGTTTTCATCAAGTCCTGTTGGCCAAGAGGGCGTTCATTCAGTTGGCTGGGGGGCTTAGGATTTTTATTTTATCTCACATATAGCACCCATATGAGGAACTTCTTTCTCTGTATTAGGCTTGATAATGAGCAAATGTCAGTAAGGAAGCAGGGAAGATATAGAAGGTATAAGGTTACAATTAGGACGTTGAAATATTAAACTCAATCACAAAATCCCAAAGAAGTATCATGTAACCAGATTTATAAGAAAAAATATATACATACTTAGAATTTATGGTCATGGTGTCACGATTTTCCGGGACACTTTGTAATTTATTCAGTGAAGTTTCTCACATGTTTCTGACAGTTAAAAAAAGTTTCACCAAGTAATGGTATTCTTGAGTAATCATAGTAGAAACAGAAGTGCAACAAACAAAAATTCTTGCTCATCTACCTCTTTAAAAAAAAAAATTGACTCAGTTTTAGAGTTAAGGACACTTCTGGCTACTTATTGAGTCATTAACCCATTTAAATAGCAATTGCCTAAAAACACTTACCTTTGTTTCCATGATATTATGCAAAAATTCAAGTAAAATGACATAAAATCTAGCTAATAGCCCTTCTTAGGTTTATTCAGAAAACATTGATTGAGCTCCTACTGTGTACCAGATGCTCTACTCAGTACTAAAGACATACAGATGAATTGGGCCAGCCCTTTTAAAAGGCTTGATAGTAATATTTATTAGTGAAATTAGGGAGGGAAAAAAGTAATTGGGGAAAAGACAGTTTTAAATACGGATTAGTCAGACTCCTGAGTTATCAGTAATTCATTGTTTTGTATAAATATGTACTCTGCCCATGACATGTTTGCTACAGGCACGCCTGAGCACACTATGTTGTTAATGTAACATTGGCAGCAGGGAAGAATGATTGGGGAGGATGATAGTCTCTAGAGAGACTTTAAAGATTACTTGTTAGTTTCAGATCTGCCTTTATTAGATGTCAGTAAGTAAAAATATTGACAAAGCATTATTAAAATGACTAAGGATTGCACCTACTATATTCATCACACATGTGTTGGGACATGAACATTGATATTTTCCCCCCTTCTTACAGACTTGTTCACATTACTAACCCATTGGAAGGAATGGCATGCATTTGATGGCGTTCTGATACAGAGTATCTGCCTTGCATCCAAGTAAAACTAATTTCACAAGCGTGATCCCTGAGCTAACTAGCCATAAAGTACTTATGATTATTGACATTCAAAGACATTTTAAATAAAAACACAAGACCAGCCTGAGCAAGAGCAAGACCCAGTCTTTATTGAGACTAGAAAAATTAGCTGGGCATCATGGCACATGCCTGTAATCCCAGCTACTTGGGAGGCTGAGGCAGAAGGATCACTTGAGCCCAGGAATTTGAGGTTGCTGTGAGCTAGGCCGATGCCACAGCACTCTAGCCCAGGCAACAAAGCAAGACTCTAGATAGATAGATAGATAGATAGACAGATATTAAACATGTAACTAGTATTCCCAATTAATGATTCTGTTAATTCATTTTTATTTTGTCATTGGAAATATACCATAGTAAGTCCTTTTTTATTTTTATGATTGTTGTATTAGTGTGAAAAAGCTAGACTAGCAAAGTCTAGATGAAATACTAATCTCATTTCCTGAAAAGGCAAGGTTAATAACTAGCATTATAGCTAGGAGTATTAATGATGCTGACAGGCACAAGGCTGCATTTCTAGCACAATCAGGTTTTCTGAAAACACCTTAAATCGGGATTGACCTTTAGGGGGAAAAAAGATTCAAACATGCCTTGGCAAAGATAACACAATCTGTTACCTAGTACTGTGCTCTGCTTAGTCTTTCCTAAGATTATAATAGGATAAGATTACAAAAGTCCCTCAGAACAGAAACAAAACAGGGATGTCCATTCTCACCCCTTCTATTCAGTATTGTGTTAGAGCTCCTAGCCAGTACATTCAGGCAAGAAAAAGAAAAGGTTTACAGATCAGAAAGAAATAATACTGTATTTATTTGCAGATAATATGATCATCTATGTAGAAAACCCCAAGGGAATCTAAGAAAAGGCAACTAGAATAAGTGAATTTAGCAAGGGTGTAAAATACAAAGTCAATATACAAAATCAATAGTATTTATAAATGCTAGAAAAACAATTCAAAATTGAGATTTTTAAAAAAATTACTATTGTATCAAAAACATAAGATACTTTTGAATAACTTTAATAAAAAACACTGAAAATGACATAACATTGCTGAGGATAAAAGGTGCAAATGATGAAGAGATAAAAATGTCTCCTAGTATTTCTTAGTGAGTTAGGCTGAAAAGTATAGGCCCATGTCATTAATTTGGTGTATTTATTAGAGGAGAAGATAAATTGAGCTATTTCCACCCAAAACATAACCAGTTAGCATCTAACTTTGCTCAAAAAATTTTTTCTTCGAAGATTAAATAAAGATGTTTAGCAAACATCTAAAAAAGCCATTATGCTGTATTATGTTTAAATGCCATGTCACAACACAAATCAGGTGCTGTGAGGCATGAAAATTTTTATTAGGTTTTTCACTCAAATTCAGTTGATTTATTCGCCAAACATGAGACTTTCTTAAAAAAACATTTCATACAATGCAATTCAGCAATGTGCTAGGAAGGTACTTGAAGTTTAATTGTTACATTTTACTCAAAGATTAAATAATGACCTTTTTATATCAAATGGAAATTTTAGGACTAGAGTTCAAAACACTCATGAGTTTTTAAGATAAACCTGAAACTTGAAATTGTGTGTGTACGTGTGTGATTGGTCTCTTTAGGCTATACCCTCTAGACCTGGCTGCAAGAGTTCACTTGTGTCTGCCTGTAAATTGCTTTGGTCAAAATGATTGAGATTGAAAACCATTGCTGTAGAAAGAATAGTTACAATTTAGGAGGGCATTTCACATATCTTTGAAATATCAACAAAATGGAAAAATAAGACTTTAATATGGTACAAAGATATTTAAATAGACCCATAAGAAGGAGATTAGTGAGGAGTGGAGATGCAGAATTTGACTTTGGAATAAATGCAGGTTCTATCAAATTCTTAATTCTGATTAACCCATAGATTGCTAATAAATAGATCAATCCTAGATGCAAGAAGAGAGTGGATTCTTTGTAGCATGCCATAGGTATTATCTTGCCCTTGTCCTGCTCAAAGTTTTCACCAATCACGTAGATGAAAGCATAGACTGACTGCGTATAAAAACTGTGCATGGGAGCCGTAGCAAATGTCAAGATTAAAATAATTCTAATTTTAAAAGATTCTCCTAGGAATGGTGACCTAAACCCATAACAAGATGAAGTATTAATTCCTACATCAACAAAAAGAAATCAGTCAGCATAAGTATCAGATGGGAGAAGATAGCCAATATGGGGGAAGAGATGCTACCTCCAGGATTTTAACAATTATAAAAGTCAATAGAAACCAGTAATATGATACCTGTTTTTTAAAAAAGCGGATGCTAAATAAAATAGTAAGGATAGAAATAGTGTACAGATCAGAGGAAGAGATAATTTCACTGTACTCTACAATAATCACAGTCTATGTTCTTCAAAGTGTATAATGCTACAACCTTTGTAATGAGTAATCACTATGCAAATGAAATAGAGGTAATGTCAAAATTTTCTGAGGTGAGATTTCTGCAAATACCAAGAGTTCACCACCAAGCCTGCCTTTTCTCTAATGATTCCTGTTGCCCACAATGTGCACTGAAGTTTGATACGTATACAGTTAATTCAAATGCCCAACTATTTTAATTTGTAAGGAATTTCAAGGTACATAGAACATCTACAAGTTATTTAAACACAGTTTCACATAGAGGAATTGAACGCATAGAAGAATGGGAGAGGAAAGAAATGATGTGAGAGATTATGAATTTGGTAGAATCTGGATTTATGCTGAAACCAAATTCACCATCTTTTTGAACACTTAATGCTTCTCCACTCTACTCCCTACCTTCCTCCTTCTGGGGAATGACAACAACAGTAACAATAATAACTCTTCCTCTTTGTTACTCCTCTTGCAAAGATAACTTTACCCAGGATCAAAGCCTCAGAATTGCCTATATTCCTCCTATCTTCCTTCTGCCTTCTCTTTCCCCAGCTATCACAAATTCCTTTGATATCATCTTTAGACTCTCTCTCATATTCTTCTTTTCTGTTTCCTCTACCACTCTGGTGCAGCCCAATAATCTCTTGCCTACAACAGCTTCCTAACAATATCCCTATTTTAAGTCTCTTTTCTTGCCCTATTGACTGCAGAATTAAATCCAAATGCCCAAATAAGGCCTATCACGATGTGGCCCCATTCTATCTTTAGTACTGTCTTTCACTACCTTTACTTATATCTTGTTTTATCTAACGCAGAAATGCCTTTTCTAATGCCCTTCTTTCCCCCAGAATACCCTTTCTTGTTTGTTTTCTCTAAATTGACCTATCTCTTAAGGGTCAATTCAAAGTCCATTCTTCTCCACAAACCCCTTAGCAAGAAGACATTATACCTTATTTTTCATAGCACTTGACACATTTTTGTCTTGCATCATAGTCCTTTGCATATATTTCTACAAAATTATAAATTCCTCAATATTCACAGTTTTCTTGTTCACCTATCATTCCCAATGTGTGAAACAGCTTATGTATATTTAAGGGAAAGAGTTAAGGTAAACCAAGTTCAAAGTTCTGGCTCTATCAAACAACACATGTGGCAAGGTATTTTAATTTCTTTGAATCCCAATATCCAAATTTTCAAAATATGGGAAATTCCACTTTACCTTGCAGAGCTAAAAGACTGAAAGAATGTTCTATTGTTTGCCTTACAGTAGGTATTCAATAAATGTTCAATTCTTTTTTCCTATCTCTTCCCACAGTACCCACCAGAGTACCTTGAAGAGAAACTCAATAAGTAGATAAAGTTTAATAAAGCCCAAAAGCATGGAGAACTTGAACTAAATAGTGTTTAGGAATTGAAAAGTGAAGAAATAGCTTTGAAAGAACATTAGAAAGCTACATTAGACATGACAGGGCTTGATAGTGAGAAAAATGAGATTTTGAGCTTGGGAATAGAGAAAGAGATTAGTGGGTGAAGGAGTTAAAGGTGACCCCAAGTTTCTTAGCTTACAACATTGACTTTTAGAAATGGGAAGTCTGGTATTAAGGATTGAACCAGGAGGGAAATAATTGTTCTATTTTAAGATATCTTGAGCTTCTAAACGACTAGTCCTCAGTAAACTTTCCATCTATACTAAGTTTTGGTTGTCACCAAAAGACAATATTTACCTGTTTTTTTTTTTTTTTAGACAGAGTCTCACTCTGTTGCCCGGACTAGAGTGCCATGGCATCAGCTTAGCTCACAGCAACCTCAAAGTCCTGGACTCAAGCAATCCTACTGCCTCAGTCTCCCAAGTAGCTGGGACTACAGGCATGTGCCATCATGCCCGGCTAATTTTTTCTATATATTTTTAGTTGTCCAGCTAATTTTTTTCCTTTTTTTTTTTTTTTTAGTAGAGACAGGGTCTTGCTCTTGCTCACGCTGTTCTTGAACTCCTGAGCTCAAGCAATCCTCCCACCTCGGCCTCCCAGAGTGCTAGGATCACAGCTGTGAGCCACCACGCCCAGCCTACCTGTTCTTATTAAAGATTTTTAATAGAAGAGTCAATGTCACATCGCCACGGTCAGTTTGTGTACATTAATTCTGAATCAAGAGAAGTTCTGAAAACCTTTGTAGTTAACCTTTTTACCTTGCTGATTTTAGAGTCAAATTAATTATGTTATATATTTTAAAACAGCTCAAAAATAATTGAGAGATACTATGTATAAAGTAGAGATACATTGTTAAGTATTCAATTTTCATTAAATCCTTTATAAAATGTTTCTGATTTACAGTTTCTATCTTGAGCACATAATATTTTTAAGCAAAGCTATACACTGATACTGAAATTAAGCTTAGTTTGAAGATATCCAGTATAACTTAAAGATTTGTAAAGTTTTCAATCACAAAGTCATATGTTTTGTAAAGATTAAAACAATATAGATATGTACAGGGAGCAGTGTGTTAGATGTTCTCCCCTACTCATTTCCTAACCCCGTTTTCCATTTCCCAAGCCCCATTAAGTTTAATGTATATCTTTTCAGAAATTTTTCTATAGATACTGAGCTATCACACAAGATCAGATTGTCAAATAAGACTCATATGCATCAATAATATTAGCCATTATCAAGGTTTACTAATTATTTCAAGGATACAGCAATCAAGAGACTCAAATGAAGCGGACAAATGTCTAGTACATGAAAGATGGCTCCTCAGACTATGTTTTTTTCTCATTGGATATGTATCTCTGGCTCAGAATAGTAGATAAGATTTCTAAGTGAAGTTTACAGGATCACTTCACACAGCGGGAATGTTTACATTGTCAATCATCTCCATATTATGGATAACGTATGTGCATTCTTCAGGGAGAGATGCCTCATAGATTCTGAGTTTATTCACTACAGTTAATCCTTAGCCAAGGACATCTTGCTAAGGGCATTTTAGAGATAAGGTCTTTTCCTCCTAGCAAATATCATTAGGCTCTACAGGCATATATAAGCTTAAAAGTAAAAATACATAAAAATTTAAAATATATATCATTAGGCCCTTTACTTAGAGGTCCAGATGTCACCTGCCTTCTTCCTTCCCCTATTCCTCGGGAACGGAAGTTAATGGATCAGATGCCAGCTGCATTAATTCCTTCCTTACAGTAAATACATACGTATATATTTAATCTGGGGTTGTATATATAGAGTTATTTATACTAAAATTAGATTTTATAATTGGTAGATCAATTGACTGATATGTATTTTATATGTACATGTATATATGTATGTATATGTGTATGTATGTATGTATGTATACATGGAGAGAGAGAGAGAGTTCTCCATGTATATATACAGAGAGAGAGTTCTATATCTTGTTTTCTACCCTTAATATAGCATGGGCATTTCTGCATGTTAGGACATGGTTCTAACTCAATTCATTTAAAGTGGCTGCACAGAAAGTGCAATTTTGATGTTACTTGATTGGCATCGTATTTGTAAACTGGTGAACTTCTATAACTTAAATTTTAGCTGTTAGGAACTTTAGATTGAAGTGTAGTTCTCAAGTGTAAATGTACTAGTAATTGTGGCATGGATTAGTTATTATGATGAGAAACATTTTTAGCAAAAGTTGTAAGAGTTATTGTGTGAATATGACTGTAGCTTTGAAGAACTTATCTGAACCTTATTTAGTGAAATATGTGTGGTTGTATTTGTACCAACTTTGGAAGAAGGTTGCCTACCATGGGTAAAGATGGTTTGTGGTTCCTCCATGTGATTCTCAGATAACATTACTGGGGTATCTAGAATCAGTGACTATCTTAAAATGGACTGTGTTTCTTGAGATTGTTCACTTTAAAGCATAAAATGCCAAAACTGGATTTCTTAAGCCCAGCTTTTCTATGTTGGTATCCCAGATCATTTCCATAAAATCCAGTCTAGTTACTGGGTGTCCTAGTAACTTTTCCTTCAGAATGACATTTTCTGGACTAAAAATATGTTAACACATTAGAGTGTTATTAAATGTTTTCATAGTAAAATCACCTTTTTTTTAAAGAGTCATGGTCTCATTCTTTTGCCCAGGCTGGAGTACAGTGGCATGATCATAGCTCACTGTAACCTTGAACTCCTGGGCTCAAGTGATCCCTTCCACCTCAGCCTCCCGAGTAGCTAGGACTACAGGTTAGGCCCAGGTAATTGTTTTATTTTTTGTAGAGATGGGGTCTTGCTATGTTGCCCAGGCTGATCTGGAACTCCTGGCCTCAACTGATCCTCCTGTCTCTGCCTCCCAAAGTGCTGGGATTACAGGTGTAAGCCACTTCAGCTGGCAAAATTGCCATTCTAGTGAGCAAAAAAAGTCATTACTGTAGCCTTGCAAGCACTCAGGAAATTAAGATTTGAGATGTTATATGAAATGATACTAGTTAAAGATTGAAAATATTGCTTTAAATGTTTAACATAATCTTCCATCTTACCTCCCTTTATTTTATTCCTAGATACCACAATTGAATGGACAAAGATTGAACTTTTTACAAAAAGTTCAAAGACGTCCGAGGAGTAGTGTTACAGTTTGAATAACAAAGGATTTCATATTGTGAGGTAGGTTGAAAATAAAGAGACTGTGTCCTAAAGTAGCTTCATAAATATAGCAGGTAAACTTCATAGATGTCATCTGAGACCTGGATGAGCTACTAGATCTTATCTATCTCTGCTAGCTGGGATCCCAAAATTACTAGAGACATTTACTTAAATGAAACATAAGACCTGCTGTACTTTTTTAAAGAACTCATCTAGTTTTCCAGACTGGTAATCTTGTCAGAAACTGCATTTTACTTCATATGTGGTTGAGATTAAAGTCCAGTCATGTCTTGGCCTTGAATTGAGAGGACTTGGATTTAATTCTCAGCTCCACCATTAATTGCTGGGCAAGTCACTTTTACCTGAGTATGCTTCTTCAACATGCAAAATGGGAGTGGTAATCTCTGTCTTGCCATAATTGTGAGAATTAAGTGAAATCAAATATGTGAATGTGTCTATCATATTCTCAGTCTTCAGGGCCCAGAATATAAAGTTAATGAAAGATAGTCCAAGAGCTCTGTGATAACTTGAGTTGCATGGAAATTTTAAAAATAACTTTCGTAGGATTATGAAGTAATATTCAATGTAGAAAATACATGAAAATAAAAATTATTCATAATTGTGCTCTGAAAATGTTAGTTTCCTTTTTATCTACATTGACATTTTATTTCCTCTTATGTGGTTGGCTTTAAATTTATTCAGAGATTATTTTCTGCTATGGCTTGAACCCATAAGGGTTTATTCATTCTCTCACTTAAAAGATGTTTGGAGTTAGGCAATGCAAGGCTATTATGACAACCCATGATGTCATCAGAGAGGACCCAGGCATTTTCTGTCTCTTTGCTCTGAGGCTTTCCCTTCCTTATGTTCCATGATGACTATTTCAGCTCCAACCATGGCATCTTCGTTCCAGCAGCAGGAAGGAGAAGCCCTCCTGGAGCCCTACACAGTACTTCAAATTTCTTCTTATTGACCAGAAATTATTCAGATGGCCACATCTTGCTTTAAGAATGGCCATAAAATGTAGTCTTTTAACTAGGCACATTTCCTAAGGTTTGTTACTCAGGAAGAAGAAAAATTATGTTGGGAGGCAACTGGTAGTTTCTGTCACAAGCAGGAACATAAAAATTATTGGGTTCTAAATCATAGGATTATCTCTACTGAAGCTGATACTTTGATTTGAAAGCAAGTGAAACTCTATTTGTAAACTCTTGGTTCAGAGCAAATATATTAAAATTCACGAGTGCTATTTTTAAATTCAGATGTGTAAATTTGGGATAATTTATTCTTAAACAAAATGCTATGTATTTTTCCAAGGGAAAAAACATGCTCAAAAAGTTAGCCTTTACAAGCACAGAGAAACAAATATCATACGATCTCACTTATATGTGGAATCTAGAAAAGTCAAACTCATAGAAGTAGAGAGTGGAATGGGGGTTACCAGAGGCTGGCAGGGGGTGAGAGGGTGGGGACAGGGAAAGGAGACATTAGTCAAGGGTACAAAGTTACAGTTAGATAAGAGGAATAAGTTCTTGTGTTCTATTGCACAGCAAGGTGGCTATTGTTAATAATAATGTATATTTCAAAATAGCTAAAAGAGACCATTTTAAGTGTTCTCACTACAAAGAAATGATAAATATTTCAGATGATAAATATGCTAATAAGCCTTATTTGATCATTCCACACTATATACATGTAGTAAAACATCACATTGTATGCCATAAATATATATAATTATTAATTAAAAATAAAATGAAGCTATATAAAATATATTATAAAAAATAAAGTATATTTAAACATTTAAAAAGTTGGGCTTTATTTTCAGATTTATAAGAAGCAAAATAGCAAAATGAAGGTTTTCAGATAATTGGTCTATGTTGATAATATAATTATAAACTTTGAATTATTTAATCTTTATAATAAGATTGTATTTGGTTTCAGGTGAATGGGAGTGGAGTATTGGACAAAAATAGATTTTGTAATCTCTGCCTCTTGGTTTTTAGCTTCTCAGTTATTGTGTAGTTTCACTATCTGGGGAAAGCTCATGCTGAAAAACACAGGCACTGAGACAATCTATGAGTGAATATGATCAGATTTCTCCACCAAGTTCTCAGCCTGATAAGGGTAAGTTTCCATTCACCTCTTTATTCATATCTGTGCCATCCATAGGATTGGCTTCTTTCACATAGCATAATGTCTTCGAGATTCATCCATGCTGTAGCATACATCAGTACTTCATTCCTTTTTAGTGCTGAATAATATTCCATTGTATGAATATACCACATTTTGTTTATCTTTTTTTTTTATTATTTTATTTTATTTTTTTGAGACAGAGTCTCACTCTGTTGCCAAGGCTAGAGTGCCGTGGCATCAGCCTAGCTCACAGCAACCTCAGACTCCTGGGCTCAAGCAATCCTCCTGCCTCAGCCTCCCGAATAGCTGGGACTACAGGCATACACCACCATGCCTGGCTAATTTTTTCTATATGTTTTTAGTTGTCCAGCTAATTTTTTTCTATTTTTGGTAGAGACAGGTCTCACTCTTGCTCAGAACTCCTGAGCTCAAACGATCCTCCCGCCTCGGCCTCCCAGAGTATTAGGATTATAGGCGTGAGCCACCAAGCCCAGCCCCTTTTGTTTATTTTTTATCAGTTGGTGGACATTGGGTTGGTTATTTATACTTTATAGCTGTAATAAATAGTGCTGTTGTAAACATTTGTTTACAAGTTCTTGTGTGGACATAGATTTTCGTTTCTCTTGGGTATATACCCAAGGGTGCAATTGCTGGGTCATGTGGTAACTCTATGTTTAACATTTTGAGAAACTGCTAACTTGTTTTCCAAAGTAGCTGCACCATTTTACATTTCCACAAGCAATGAATGACAGTTCCAATTTTTCCACATCCTTGCCCACACTTTCTCTTTTTGAGTATAGCCATCCTACTTGGTATGAAATAAAATCTTTTTATTATCAAAAATTTTCAAACATACTCAAAAGTAGAGAAAATAGCATAAGGGACTCTCATGTATCCATCATCCACTTTGAACAATTATCAACATTTTTAAGATCTTAAGAAACTTTTTAAAAACAGCTTTATCAAGGTATAGTTGACATATAATAAACTATATGCATTTAAAGTGTATAATTTGATAGATGTATATGTTTAGACAGATGTTTAGACAGATGTATATGTCCACAAAATGATCACCACAATCAAGATCGTGAGCATACCAATCACCCCAAAAAATGCCTGTTTATAATCCCTCCCTCCCAGCTCTTTCCTGCCTCATCCCCAAGCAACCACTGTTACTATAGATTAGTTTGCATTTTCTAGAGTTTTGCGTAAATGGAATCATATAGTAGGTACTCTTTTGTCAGGCGTCTTTTACTAATACTATTCTGAATAGTAAAAAATAATTATAATTATTTGTAATTATTTTGAGATTCACCCATGTTGTTGTATGTATCAGTATAGATCATTCCTTTTTATCACTGATGGTATTTATTCCGTCATATGGTTATACCACTATTTGATTTAATCTATTCACCTGTTGATTGACATTGGATTTCTTCTTTTGTGGGTCTATCACAAATAAAACTACTGTGAACATTCACATACAAGTCTTTGTATAGACATATACAGTCATGCATCAGTTAACAATAGGAATACATTCCAAGAAACACATCATTAGGCAATTTTGTCATTGTGCAAGCATCACAAAATGTACTTACACAAACCTAGACAGTATAGCTACTATACACCCAGGCTATATGGTACAGCCTATTACTCCTAGGCTACAAATCTGTACTATGGCATGTTACTGTATTAAGTACTATAGGCGGTTATAACACATGGTATTTGTGTATCTAAACCTATCTAAACAGAAAAGAAACAGCAAAAATACTGATGAAAGATAAAAAAAATGGTACACCTGTGTAGGGCACTTTACAATGAATGGAGCTTGCAGAACTGGAAGTTGCTCTGGGTGAGTCAGTGAGTGAGTGGTGAGTGAATACAAAGGCCTACGACATTGCTAAACACTATTGTTGACTTTATAAACACTGTTCAAGTACATTTATGCTATATTAAATTTATTTTTTTAATTTTTCTTTCTTCAGTAATAAATTAACCTTAGCTTACAGTAACTTTTTACTTTTTAATTTTTAACTTTTTGACTCTTTGTTAATGTCACTTAGCTTAAAACAACACATTGTACAGCTGTACAAAAATATTTTCTTTCTTTATATCCTTATTTTATCAGCTTTTTTCTACTTAAAAAATTTTTTTTTTACTTTTTAAGCTTTTTTGTTAAAAGCTAAGACACAAACACAAACAGTAGCCTAGGCCTACACAGGGACAGGATCATTACTATCACTGTCTTCTACCTCCACATCTTGTTCTTGGAAGGTCTTCAGGGGCAATAACATGCATGGAGCTATCATCTCCTAGGATAACAGTGCCTTCTAGTATAACTCCTGAAGGACCTGCTGTTTTTCAGTTAACTTTTTTTTTTTAAGTTGAAGAAGTATACTCTAAAATAGTAAAAAACAAGCAAACCAGCAACATAGTCGTTTATTATCATTTTCAAGTCTTATGTATTGTACATAGTATGTGCTATACTTTTATACAACTGGCAGTGCAGTAGGTTTGTTTATATCAGCATCATTACAAACGTGAGTGATCCACTGCACTAAAACGTTACTATGGTGTCAGGCGATAGGAATTTTTCAGCTCCGTTATAATTTTATGAGACCACTGTCATATATTCAGTCCGTTGTTGACCAAAACATCATTATGCAATACATGACTACATCTCCTTTTCTTTTCAGTAAATACCTAGGATTAGAATAACTAGATCATATGGTAGGTGTATGTTTAACTTCTTACGAAATTGCCAAACTGTTTCCCAAGTGGTTGTACCATTTTACATACCTACCATTCGTTTCATATCCTCACCAACACTAGTATTATAGTCTTTTTAATTTTAGGCATTCTAGTGAATGCATAGTGATACCTTATTGTGGTTTTAATTCACATTTTCTTCTTTTTTTTTTTTTTTTGGCTTAAACGATAGACATTTATTTCTCATAGTTCTGAAGGCTGGGAAGTCCGAGATCAGGGTACTAGCCATGATTGGATTCTGGTGCGGGCTATTTTCCTGGCTTACAGATGGACATCTTCTTGCTGTGTCCTCCCATGGTAGAAAGAGAGAGTGAAAGTGTGTTTATGAGTGTCGGGGGGAGCCACATTTTCTTGATACCTAATGATTTTAAACATTTTTTTCACATGCTTATTGGCCATTTGTATATATTCTGGGTTTTGTTTTTTTACTTTTCTTGAGACAGAGTCTCATTCTGTCACCCTGGCTACAATGCAGTAGTGTTATCATAACTCAAAAGTGTCAGTTAAAATATTTTACCCATATTTAAGCAAGTATTTATCTTATTTGTTGTTATTAGTCTCGTCAGAATTTTTTATACTATTTAAGTTGAATAGGAGCTAAGTTTTCTAACTCACCAAATTAGGCTTCATTTAGATTTTTTTAATCTCAAATTTCTAGGAAAAAAATAGCTGATCATTAGTTAGATTCTAGAATGCTATGTCAGGGTTATTTGTTTCTGTTAAAGGGAAGAAATTGTTCATTTCTACAAGGCATATACTGCCTCCTAATTTTTGGAGATAAAATATATCATCAAAAATATCTAGGACATTATCATCTCATAGTAAATACATTTTCTGCTGTATTTGTACTTACGCAGGATTTGAGTTGGGGGAAAGAAAGAGAACCAGGAACAGTGCTGCCCGTCCGCACAAAAAAGAATCAAACAAACAAGCAAACAAAAACTCTGTTTACTCTTGAATTTCTTCTGAATCTTTTCTCTACATCAGTCCTGTCTCCTCTCAGCTTTCACCTCTATTACTTCCCTTAACCCTTTGACCAGTACTTTAAGAGAACAAACCAGAAGGCATTCTAGAATGCTTTGTTCACCAATCAGAAGTAGTGGAATGAAATCTAAGCCCTGTACAGCAGATACAGAACTCTGTTCCCTCATCTTCCCTCTAGAAGTTTTCATCTTATAGCTGAGCTAATTTCCCACATTCTCAAACCATTTTACAAACGTCCTTTTATTATTAAGCCTTATGGTACTGTAGTCAGGTGAGTATGTATGTTTATTTTATTTTGCTTGAGTAAATCGAAAATTTTAGAAATCCAGTTACTTCTCTATGGTTCTGTTACTTCTCTTAGAAAACAGTATGCAGGAAACTGATCAATCTGAACTTTAGAAATTATCCAAACTTGCAGATCAGGCCATGTACCACAGATGTGTGGTTCTTACCTACACATCCCTACATGTCTTACATACTCAGGCCCTGCGACAACATCCTGTATGTCACCTCCTTTCTGCCCTCTTTCTCCCACTTTGCAGAAGGGTGGTTACTTGTGAGTGGCCTGGGTGGTATGTAACCATCCTGATAACTACTTTTCGGCATATGACGTCAGGATATTTAACTTTTATGCAGAAGTAGCTTTTAATTTGTTTGAGCTTCTTTGTTTTTTGAAGTTCTTTTCAAGAGCAAATGAAATATTCAGAACAAAATAATCTAGTGAGAATTTTCTTCCATCTTCTCTATAGAGAATCCCTTTTTGTCAACCTAATGAAGCATTCAAAGAAGACATATGACTCTTTTCAAGATGAACTTGAAGATTATATTAAAGTACAGAAAGCCAGAGGTTTAGAGCCAAAGACTTGTTTCAGAAAGATGAGAGAGGACTGTTTGGAAACCTGTGGGTACAAAGAAGAGGTTGATTCCAGACCCATGTACAGAATGCTTGATCAAAGACTCCCATCTGAAACCATCCAGACCTACCCAAGATCATGCAATATTTCACAAACAGTGGAAAATCGGTTGCCTCAGTGGTTACCAGCTCACGACAGCAGGCTGAGACTAGACTCTCTGAGCTACTGTCAGTTCACCAGGGACTGTTTCTCAGAAAAACCAGTACCCCTGAGCTTTAGTCAGCAAGAATATAATTGTGGCTCATACAGTGTAGAATCTGGAGTTCATAAGCACCTCTCCTCAGATAACAGGAGCAGTACTCATCACGCCAGTCATACACAGATACATCAGAAGAGGAAAAGGCACCCAGAGGAAGGCAGAGAAAAACCAAAGGAGGAACAGCCCAAGCATAAGAGGAAAAGAAGTTGTGAGGAAATTGATTTAGACAAACACAAAAGCATCCAAAGAAAGGAAACAGAGGTGGGAAAAGAAACTGTACAGGTCAGTACAGAAAAGCTTAAAAATCGAAAGGAGAAAAAAAGCCGAGATGTAGCCTCTAAGAAAGAGGAACGTAAGCGTAGAAAAGAGAAAAAGGAACAAGGCAAAGAAAGGACAGAGGAGGAAATGCTTTGGGACCAGTCTATCCTTGGATTTTGAAGCTTTTTAGTTGTTCTCCCAAAGTTAAATTGAAAAAATAATTGAGCTTGGTTTTATGATGTTCGTGTTCATGTGACTTTTCTTATGTGAACAGAGGCCAATGAACAGAAAATATTTAGTATGCTTACTCTCCAACACAAAAATTACTTTTCCTCATTTTCTAAAAGCATTATTACACTTTTCTTACATATAATGTAATTTCCCTTAATGAGAGTGGTTCTGCTTTTATTCATCAAATTGCTTTGATGGCAGAATTTATTTTCCCTTGAGAGGTTATTTATTTTAAATTGGAGGATTAACAGACTTCACAGAATCTATTTCTTGATTGGGTTTGTTATAGCTTTGAATTGGGTATTTTTATGTTCATTGGTTTTCTCTATGAAGCAATTTATTTTTTTCCTTTGTTAGATATAACTTGCAGTGTATTTTCTAGGTTGAAAAGTGGAAAATGAAATACATTATAATAATAAGCTTAGGTTACATATAGTTTTAAGAGTTTCAAAGAATCTTGATATAAAATCAGTTTATATTCTGGAAATGTTTATAATAAAGTGTTCTAATTTCTACATGTTTTTCTGTGTCAATATTCTGTCCCCATTCACCAATCATTTTCTGTTGGGAGGGGAAGAGTGATAACTGGGCAGTTTGTACTTAAGAGGCAAGATCTTTTGGGTAGGTCACACTTTAAAGTTGTAAAAATTCCTAATCTATTATACCTTGCTTATTCATCTGTGAACCCAGTTCTTAAGATAGAGATCTGACTGACCACAATTTTTTCAAATAGTTGAAACTGAAGACAGAAGAGTTTATAAGAAATAAAATGCCATTAGATTGTTCTGTCCTGGCCAGTGTTTTCATTCTAATAATCCCCTTTTTTATGATAAGCATTTCAAGTATTTGAGCATCACTATTTTGTTACAGAAAGAGTGATGGTCTGGGAATCCGAATCTCACGATTTAGTCTCAACTGTGCCATCAAATTCTTACGTGACTTTGGGGAAGTCACTTAACTTCACTATCCTCATTATCAAATATGACTAGGAAGACTGACTTCTAAACACACTTTGGATAACAAAAAGATTCTGTGATATGAAAATTATCTGCATTCTACAATGTTGTGCTTATTACATGTCTATTATAAGATTAACTTAAAAATTATTTTGCTACAATTATTTTTACCACAATAGGAAAATAGAAATGGAAATTCACAAATCAAAATCATCTGCCCTTCCCATTTTTTATTTTAAAATACAACTTTTAGCTTGGAAAAATAAACACTTGATAAAATCATTATTACTTAAGCTTTTATTAGCATGCCCATGCTCTGACTCTTCCCATGTGTGATTGCTAATTTTATATGTCAACTTGATTGGGTTAAGGGATGCCCAGATAGCTAGTAAAACATTATTTCTAGGGGTGTCTGCGAAGTTGTTTCCAGAGAGATTAGCATTTGAATTTGTGAACTGAGTAAAGCACATGGCCTTCCCCAATGTGAGTGTGCATTATCCAACCTGTTGAGGGCCCAAATAGAATAAAAAGGCTGAAGAAGGGCAAAATTTGCTGTCTTTTTTTGCTGAGACGTCCATCTTCTCCTTCCCTTAGACATTTGTATTCCTGGTTCTTGGGCCTTCACATTTGAACCAGGACTTAAACTATCAGCCCCATCCCTACTCCTCTCAACCCCTAGTTCTCAGGCCTTCAGACTAGTCTGAATTACACCACAGACTTTCCTCATTCTCCGGCTTGCAGACACCAGACTGTGCCTCCATAATCATTTCATGTGAGCCAATCCCCATTATACACACACACACACACACACACACACATACACACACAGACACACACACACACGCAATTCTGTTTCTCTGGAGAACTCTAATAGGTTAGATGGTGACCTTCTAGAAAGGGAAGAGGTGATTATTAGAATCTACCAGGCAATCACCAAGAATAGAAAAATTATACTATTCCATTTCCTTGATTATTTAATCCTATCAAAAGGAAATAAACTTAGTGATATATTTACCTATAGGCAAGACATGCAATAGTTTTTCTTGAGATTTGGACAAAATGATAAATAGGGGCTAAAGAATAATATGATTAGATTTGTAATCGGCTATGTGACTAGTCTCAAAGTGAGTGAGCAGATCCCCAGATCAACTTTTCTTCCATGGCATTGATAGAGTAAGATTATTTTGTGCTGTTGTATCACTCCCTCTGTTTTTTTTTTTTTTTTTTTGAGACAGAGTCTTGCTCTGTTGCCTGGGCTAGAGTGAGTGCCGTGGCGTCAGCCTAGCTCACAGCAACCTCAAACTCCTGGGCTCAAGCGATCCTCCTGCCTCAGCCTCCCGAGTAGCTGGGACTACAGGCATGTGCCACCATGCCCGGCTAATTTTTTCTATATATTTTTAGTTGTCTGATTAATTTCTTTCTATTTTTAGTAGAGACGGGGTCTCGCTCTAGCTCAGGCTGGTCTCGAACTCCTGAGCTCAAACAATCCGCCCGCCTTGGCCTCCCAGAGTGCTAGGATTACAGGCGTGAGCCACCGCGCCCGGCCTCTCCCCCTGTTTTTAACATGTCTGGTCTACTGGTGTAAAGAACCCAAGTAGAACATAAGTAAGCTTTGAATTATCAGTCACAAAAAGATTATCTTTTCTCTGAAAACCCCAAGACAGTATAATCTTGTTTGATTGATATTACAGAACAAGTTCAGCTAAATTGTCAGCATTTTCAGAGTTAACAAAATTCTTTTTTTCAGAGGTTATTTTGAGTCTAATGCTTGGGGGAAAATTCAAAACTACAGTTGACCCTTGAACAACATGGGTTTGAACTTCGTGGGTCCACTTATATATGGATTTTCTTCCACCTCTGCTTCTCCTGAAACAGCAAGACCAAGCTCCCTCTCCTCTTCCTCAGGCTAATCTACATGAAGATGGCTAGGATGAAGATCTTTATGATGATCCACTTCCATTTTATGAATAGTAGTTTTCTGTTATGATTTTTTAATAACATTTTTTCTCTGGATTTATCATAAGACTATACCATATAAATATATACGACATACAAAGTATGTGTTAATCAGTTGTTTATATTATTGGTAAGGCTTCCAGTCAACAGTAGACTATTAGTAGTTAAGCTTTGGGGGAGTCAGAAGTTATACACAGATTTTCGACTGTCAGAGGGCTGGTACCTCTAACTCCCACATTGTTCAAAGGTCAACTATATAAGAATATACAGTAAGATACCAAGGTACTGTGATT
The DNA here is from genome assembly GCF_000956105.1 of Propithecus coquereli. Classification (NCBI taxonomy): domain Eukaryota; kingdom Metazoa; phylum Chordata; class Mammalia; order Primates; family Indriidae; genus Propithecus; species Propithecus coquereli. The sequence goes on from NW_012145856.1 coordinate 796,251, forward strand.
TCTTCAAAATGATTTTAAAATAAATGCCAAGTTTCAAGATTGGCATGAACATTAATCTACACCAAGTATATCATGCAGATTCTTTCTAAAATTTTTCAGTTAGAACTATCAAAATCAGGCAGGGGAGCACTGCAAGTATGTGATGATGACAGTCTTGAGGAAGCCACTATACCTTGTACAATCGTTTTCAAAATTTTAGGACAGAAACTTTTTGCCCTAAAATGTTATTGGTGACCTGTTCCCCACCTCCATCCAAAGTACAAACAGGTTATAATCTTTTGGTTGAAACTGAGCCTTGTTTGGCATTTCTTTGCTCCCACCTCTGCCTCTAAGTCACCTTCAAAGAGAGCGCTTCCAAAAGAGCAGAACCTAAACTGAGAAGAAGGTATTTGGGAAGCAAATTCTGGCTAAATTTGGAAAACAATTGTCAAAAACTGGAACTAGAAAAAAATGGAATTGGTGGTCATGATGTGTATGAACAAATATTGAGAGCTACATGCCTGCACTATGCTGGGAAGGAACCTGAGAAAAAAATGAGAATGTAAGCTCTCTTCCACAGACAGCTTGCAGACCGGCAGAGGAAGCCAACCACTCAACGGACAGCAGCCAATCAGGCCAGGAAGGGCTCCACAGCAGTGGCAAAGGATGATGAGGGGAGCAGAAGCAACTAATTTGTTGGGGTTGGGGAGAGTGGGCCTTGGGGAAAGGCTTCACAAAACAAGAGACACATAATCAGACATCTACAAAGGATCAGTTTCTACGTGTAAGTGAAGAAGGAAGGGGAATTGTATTCCAAGCAGAGGTACCATCATATCCAAAGGTCCATAAGTAAGAAAATAGTTACATGTTTTGGCAAACTGGGATTTGAGTGACTATATAAGGAGTCATTAGAGCTTAGGCTGGGAAGAAAGGAAGTCTCCTGTAAGCCAAGTTAAGAAACTTGGATTTGTCCTTAGGATGGTAAGAAGCCATTAGTTTTCTTTTAGAAAGACCACTTCCTACAGGACCCAAACCCTGCTCACCACAATTATCCAAACCTTTTGGCTTTATCTAGATTCTAGAATTTGACTAGATGGAGTTGAATGCCTGACAATCAGAGCTGGAGGCTACAGAGAATATGAGGAGGGCGCCTGAGAGAGTGGATCAGAGGGAGTTCCAGAAACCACGGAGGAATCCTGTGGGAAGTTTCATTGTGACAGGGAGGGGTGGCTACAAGTCAGTGTCGCCAAGAGCTCAGATTGAAGGATTTGTGCCTGATGAGTTGGGTAAACAAGATGAAGGAAGTAGAGAGGCCACTCCTAAAACAATACCCCACGGTGTGCGCTGTGTAACTTGCAACATAAAACTTGAAGTTTGGGGGTGAGGGCGGGCAAGGCGAAACCAAAAGCAGAAAGATAAGGTAGGAGGCTGTCTTAGGATCCTGGCAAGAAATATGGTCGATCTGAGCCAGATCGGGGCAGTGAAGCAGAGGGAGCAGCAAAGGCAATGCTCATGCCCACGTTTCTTGCTTGGGAGATCAAGTGGATGGTGGTATTGTTCACTGACATGGAGAATCTGGGAGGTAGAAGGAGTAGATTGGTTGAAAACAGTTCAGTTTTTGGTGTGTTCAATTTTAACCTATTAAACATCCCAATGGAGATGACCAGTAGGGAGACATTTGAGTCTAGAGCTTAGCAGAGAGATCTGGGATAGAGGTAAATTTGGGGAGTCATTTGCATAGAGATTTAATTGAAGGTGTGAGAATGAGTGATGCCCAGGAGAAAATGTAGTGTAGGAAGAAAATCTAGCAATGGATAAAGCCCACAAAGCACCAACATTTAAGAGGAAAAAGAACCCAGGAAAGGACACAGGATAGAAGGCCAGAAAATTAAGAGCAGGTACATACGTGTGATGTCACAGTAGCAAAATGAAGGAGCATTGCAAGAAGAAAGGAAAGTTCAGCATCTGTCTTAGTTAAGGCAAATGAGAGCTAAAATGTCTCCCCTGGATGTACTTCCCTTCTCTGACAGTGAGAAACCCCAGCTCCCATTATTACATGTCGTATCCAATATGTGTAATATTGCCTAGCCACCTTGCCTGCCCTCATATCTCAGTGGGCCCCAAATAGCAAAGAAGAAAGGAAAGAGGGAAGGAGGGAGGAAGAGAGAGTAGGTGACACATTTTGCTTTAAACTAATGACCACGAACCTCCAATCCATTAAGTTTCTCTAATAAGTTTCCCACTCTCGGAAATGTCTGTTTCATATTCTCCCCTCTCTCTTCAAACGATCCTCTCCTAGGGCCTCCCTTTCCTCTCAGCTGATGACCTCACCTAACATTCCAGGGAGAAAACAGAGGCCTTCAGAGGGGGCCTTACTCATTGTCCTACCACCAGCTCCTTCAAATACTGTGTTTTATGTCTTTCCTCCTGTCACAATGAAGATGTCCCTGCTCTTGTTAGAGACAAATCCCTTCCTCACGCCCTGGATCCCACACCTTTTTACCTTTTCAAGGACTTCTCTCTCCTACATAATGAATCTCTCCTCCTTGAGTGGATTATTCCATCAATATGCAAACATGCTTCTGTCTCCCCTTCCAAAAACAAAACAACAAATCCCCCCTTGACCCGCTACACCCTCTTCCAGCTATCTCCTTTCCCTTTCATATCAAAACTTGGCTACACTAACTATCTACACTTCCTCACCTCCTGCTCTCTCCTTGACCTACTCTAATCTGGTTTCTGTCCCTATTACTCCCATAAAGCAGCACTTGTCAAGGTCCCCAGTGACCTCCATGTTGACAAATCCAGTGGATATTTTTTGTTTATATTGAAGTCAGTATTTCCGGATCTTCCATCTAGTTTCCCAGTCCCTCTTCCTCTCTTGGCTTCCACTGCACCGCATTCTCCTGATTTTCTCCACCTCAGCAGCTCCTCCTGCTCATGGTTGCCTTTCCTGGTTCCTCCCTTAGCCACCTCTAAATGCATCATGTATAGTGCATCAGGGTCCAGTCCTCAACCACTCCTTTTTTAATATCACATCCTAAGTGATATCATCCAGATCCATGCTTTAAATTGACCTGTATGTTGATGACCTCTAAATTTCTATTCCTAGACTAGACCTTCCCCCTGAGCACCTTCCACCAGGGCCTCTTCGAGACTCTGCTGTCCACATTTCAGCATAGCACTGTGCTTACACACAGCATAGCACCATGGTTCAAATAGCCCTAGGTGCGCCTCCACCCACTGCTCTGCCCACCCCTCCACCCACTGCTCTGAGAGGCACAAGCTGTAAGCCTGGTGGCATCACATCGTGGCCCAAGCAGACCCAGATGTGGCTTGTGCTGCTGCTTCAGAAGGTGCAAGCAGTAAGCCTTGGTGATGTCCATATGGTGCTAATTCTGCAGGCATGCAGAACACAAGAGCTATGGGGCATGGCCTCCTCCACCAAGATTTCAGAGGATGTATGGAAAAGCCTGGGGGCCCAAGCAGAAACTTGTCACAGCAGTAGAGCCCCTGCAGAGATCCCTCATTAGGGTAATGCCTAATGGAGCCACAGGCACAGGACTGCCCTCTGAGACTCCAGAACTATAAAGCCACTGGCAGCACGCAACACCAGCCTGGGAAAGCCACAGGCATTAGTGTGCAACTCCAACCCATGAGAGCAGCCACATGGGCCGAACCCAGCAAAGCCATAGGGACAGGGCTGCCTGAGGCCTTAAGGGCCCAGCCCCTGCACCAGTGTGTCCAGAAGGTGGTATATAGAGTGAAAAAGTATTTTGGAGGTTTAAGATTTAATGTTTGCCCTGCTGGGTTTAGGACTTGCTTTGGGCCAGTTACTTCTTTCTTCTTGCCTGTCTCTCCCTTTTGAAATGGAAATGTTTACCCTATGCCTGTTCCACCATTGTATCTTGGAAGTAGATACAGGCTCACAGCTAAAAGGAATTTCCCTGGAGTCACAGGTGAGACTTTAGACTTTGGACTTTTGAGTTGATGCTTGACCAGGTTAAGACTTTTGAGACTACTGGGATGGAATGATTGTATCTTGCACGTGAGAAAGACATGAAGAGGGGGGCGGGTGGCAAGGGCAGAATACTATGGTTTGGATGTGGTTTGTCCCCACCAAAATTCATGTTGCAGTTTAATTGCCAATGTGTCAGCCTTTGGAGGTGGAGTCTACAAGAGATAATTAGGTCATTAAGACAGATTAATGTCTTTCTCTTGAGACTGGGTTAATTTTCAGGAAATGGATTAGTTCTCATGTGAATGGATTAGTTCCCAAGAGAACAGGTTGTTATAAAGCAAGGTTGCCATTCTTGTTTTGTTCTTTTTGCATGTGTTCAGTTCCCCTTCTGTTACTCCACCCTGTTTTGACACCCTGAGGCCCTCACCAGAAGCCACCAGATTCAGCTGCCTAATCTTGAATTTCTCAGCCTGCAGAACATTGAACTAAATAAATCTCTTTTTTTTTTTTTTATAAATTGCCAAGTCTTGGGTTTTCTGTTATAGCAAAAGAAAACAGATGAAGACACATCCTTTCTCCAGAAACTACTAAACACTCTATTTCCATTGAAAAAAGGGCTTAAGTAAAGAAAAGGAGGAAAGTATGAGATCCAGGAAGCTGAGGGCTCAGCAAAAGAAAAGGGTAAAGAGAATCCCCAGGATGCTGGTGAGGGGAGATCCCAGGCTAACAGCTACACAAACAACTAATCCAGATTGGAGGAGGCCAGAAGGCTTCAAGAAGATAAAACTGATACAATACAAATCTGGTGGTACTGAGAGATATGCACACCTAGAGGAAAGTTGGGGGATAAGTTGATAAGTACATAGAAAACTAAACAATTGAGAAAATAAGACAGTTATTAACTCCAAGGAAAATAAAATGCAGTGCAGTAAAGGAAAGGTAGTTATATTTTTTAGTCAATATTCATTAAGCACCAAATTTGAGCCAGGGAGGTTTAAGCCCTTGGGAAAACAGAATCCATGCTTCAGCAAAGCTGTATTCTAATGGGAGGAAATAGGGAACAAATAATGAACACAAAGATAAATTATATATTATGTTAGAAGGTGACGTATAGAGAAAAGTCATAGTATACTACATGGCTCAGCTATCGATAATGTTTAGATAGCCATCAAATAAATATAAATGCTTATTACTGATATAACCAAAATTACAACAAAACTGTCCTGAGAATATGGGTGGGAAGGAGAGTTTGAGGGGAGAATCGGAAGTATGCATGTGTATGGTAGAGCAAGAGAGCTAAATCTTCCCCTTAGAAACTGGGAAGCCAACATTACAGAAAAATGTCTAAAAATAAAACATCAAGAAATAGCAATATAGGGGGAGTGAGGGAGGGGCAGAGGACTTAGAGACCAAAGAGGAGACAAAAGGATGGGGTAGGTGGGAGGGACATAGACATGGGGAAGGGAGGGGTGCCAGGAAGCCTGGGAGGGAGGCGTATATGTGGGGGGGGGGAACATGGTGTGGAAGGGACTTAGAGAGGGATGTGAAGGAACAACATAAGGGAGTGTGGGGGTACAGAGAAGGGGTGTGGGAGTGCTCCACCACACTGGCCATAAAGCAGAGAGGAGGCTGACAAGGGGAAGCTGTTGGGAGGACTGGCCACACACAGGGAGGGGGTCCTGGGGATGGACACTCTGCGGGCAAGGGGGGCCGGGGTGGGCTTTGGTGGGCTCGGGAGGGGAAGGATGAGCAGAAAAAGAAAAAAAGGGAGGGAATAGCACTATATGCAATTATGTGGAAATAAGACAGTAACTGTCAAAATAATCAGCTGAAAGCAGTTGCCCCTAGGCACAGAAAAGGCGTAAAGTAGAGATTAGGGAACTACTTTTATCTTTTTTAAAAACAAGACTTACAAAACTATTGACACTTTAAACTATGGGCATATATAATCTTGATAAAAATAAACTCTAAAATGTAAAAATCTATTAATAGATCACCAGATTAAGTGATTTTAAAGGAGTTTTTAAAAATATTTTTAAAACAATCTCAAACTTATAGAAGAGTTGGAATTAAAACACAAAGAGCTTTTACTTTGTTTTGCTGAAACATTTGAGAGTAAGTTCCAGCCTGACTCCTTATTGCCCCTGAATACTGTGTTTTCTATAAACAAGGACATTCTCCTGTAAAAGTGCACTACAGCCATCAAGATCAGGAAATTATCACTGACACATTTCTACAACCTAATCAGCAGGCCAACTCAAGTTCTGCCAAGTCAGGATCCAGTTCAGAGTCACAGTTGCATTTATTTGTCGTACCTCTTTAGTCTTCTTCAGTCTGGAACAGTTCTTCAGTCTTGCCTTGTCTTTCATGACCTTGGTACTTCTATTACAGACCAGTTATTTTGTAGAATTTCCCTTAATTTGGATTTCTTGCTTTATGATTAGATTCCAGTTATGTACTACTGGCAGGAAAATCAGAGAAATGATGCTGTGTTCTTGTTGCAGACTGTCAGGAGGCACATGATTGCAGTTGGTCCTATTATTGATGATATTCACTTCAATGACTCGATTAAGGTTGGTGCCTGCCAGGATTTTCCACTAAGTGACTCTTCCTTTTGTAACTAATGAATATTTTATGACGAGCTGCTTTGAAATTACGTAAATATCTGATTAGAAAATACAACAAAATAATACATCTTAATTAATTTGCATTTTATTAATGACAACAATATTTGTACACATTTGCAAAACGGGTTTAGACTGTGTGTGTGCAACAGGTTGTAGACTTAGGCAACGTGTGGAATGTTCTGGATTCCTAGATCCTGAGCAATCGCTCCAACACAGTTTTGAATTTTCAAGATAAACTCAGTTTTGAATTCCAGTTGTACATTTACAAGCCACATTACGGTACATTCTTTGTTGGAGAAAATGGCAGCAATAATTCTCACTCCCTGTATCCACCTATTGGCTTGTTCCCTCCCACAGTGGCTGGCCATGGCCTTGTGACCTGCTTGGCCAATGAGAGAATAGCAAATATGGTAATAAGTGAGACTTGGAAAGTTCCTGTGCTTGCTGCCCTCATGCTGCTTTTGGAACTCAACCACTGTGTTCAAGCTCCACTAGATAGAGTGGCTCATGGCCATATCCCTATGACCCAGCTGCCCCTCGGGTATGAGACACCTTGGTCATCAAGACCCTGCTGAGCCAGCCCAGCCAACTCACAGAATTGTTGAGAAATAAATGTTAGCTGTCTGAAGCCATAGTAATTAGGTGGTCTATGATGCAGCAAAAGCTAACTTATACAGTACATGATCTCAGGTGAGTTTCTTAATCTCTGAGTCTCATCTGTAAAACGGAGATAAGGCAATCACTTTTGGAGGGCTATTTTGAGGATTGAATGAGAAAATATATGTGAAGGGCTTGGCACAGCATAAACACTCAACACATATAGTAATAAAAACAAACAACCT